>NC_058120.1:28673837-28693837 GCF_914725855.1 Thunnus albacares | reverse complement strand
ATTTAAATACATATTTGTTGGAGTAAATTGGACACTTACACACTGAATCTTCCAGATTTTAGAGCTACAGCTGCTGTTCATAGAATAACCGCTGCTTTTAGTTACCAAAATAAAGCGTTAAAACAATTTAACAGTTACTGATAAACAGACTTCAGCAGCCTTTTCATTATTTTTATGTTTCTAGAACTTCAACAATCAGTCAATCAACAGAAAATTAACTATTTTAATAATTGATTAATCGTTTTGAGTCATTTTTTTAAAGAAAAAATGCAGCTTCCTGCTTCTTAAATGATGTTTTTTTCTGGTTTCTTTACTCTTCTATGACAGTAAACTGAATATATTTAGCTTGTGGACATGTTTAGGTTTCATCTTGGACTTTGGGAAACAGTGATTGACGTTTTTCACCATTTTCTGACATTTTCTGGAACAAACAGCTCATAGGTTCATTTAAGAGAATCATCAGCTGATTAATCGATGATGAAAACTGTCGTTAGTTGTCAATAAAGTTGATTTTTTTTGTGTGGTGTTCATAGAATAAATCGGACTGATGTTCATCAAGAACAACATATAAATATTCAAACACACGAGCTTGTTTGTATAACAATAAATAAAATAAAACCAAACAGGAAACAGCAAATAAAGACACAAATATAAACTAAACATTCAAATAAACTCAACATTAGTGTTAATAAAGTTTAAATAAAGTTGTTACTGATACAAACAAACACACAGCAATAAAACTTGGAAGCATAGTTTGACAAAACAAACAAAAACCGAGATAAAAATAATAACTCAAGGTGCATTTATTATATTTTTCTTGAGTTAAACTGCATCTCAGTCGACAACAACATAAATGTTCAATATATAACATGAAAATCTATAAATCTATCATTTCTCTCAGGCTAAAAGGCAGAAAATATAACAACACACTGGAAAAACAGGAAGTGAATGAACATGAAAAGTTTGAAGTGTCAGTATTTTCGGAGGCAACCCTAAACGCAACCCACAGTCAAGTGTGTGTGTGTGTGTGTGTGTGTGTGTGTGTGTGAGGTGTGTATTAGCAGCTAACAGGATTGTAGCTAACAGGATGGAGGAAGCTGTAATGCTGCTAAGACGTTCAACATGTCTTTCCACTCTGTGAATGACGTGTGTGTGTGTGTGTGTGTGTTGTTTAATATGACTTGTTAGGAGATGTTCACCCTCTGCTGCTCACTTTGGCTCCACCTCTATTTGTGATGTCATTGTTATTTTATTGGTAAAATGACAAAAACATCAACATAGAAACACTAAATGTAGCTGTCAAATCATTATTCTATTAATCAAATATTTAGTTTTAGTAACTTGTTGTTACGTGAAGCTGCGTGTGTGTGTGTGTGTGTGTGTGTGTGTGTGTGTGTGTGTGTGTGTGTACACTGCAGCCAGCCTGCTTGCTGTCATGCTCAGGTTGATGCTAAAGCGGCGTGGCAGCAGGCAGAGATGGTAAAACTGATAAACGGTGTGAACGAACACCGCAGGAAAACAAACAAACCCACAGCTCTCTGTCACATGTGATTTAAAGAATAAGACTGATGATATTTTATATTTTTAACTACTGTCAACAAATCCCCCAAAAAACCAACAATGAGCTGATGTACTAACAAGTATTGTGTGTGTGTATCAAAGCCTGATATATCTGACTCCTCTGTGCCGTCCTGCTGCCAGAAACACTCACTAGAGCACCGAATGTGGATTCATCCGCCACTGAAAATAGTCCCCAACAAATATTTCCTCCTGTTTGTTGGATAAAAACAGTTGCCAGCTGTTATGTGAATAATATGAATAACATAACATAAATTGTTATGTGAATTTTTTGTTATTTATTCTTCAAAAACAGTTATACACACATCTGAAACGGCCACAGACTACTAGCTGGTTATCTATACGTTTAGTGGCAAGACTCATCTTTTAATGCCGTCGTTCACCATTTGTGAAAAATAAAAAGTCCTGGTTATAAAATCTTAGCAGACCAGGGAGCGTCTCTCCTGGATCACCACACTGGACAGTAGAGGAGGAGATGGTAGAGATGCTGATACGTGTCTGTTTAAACAGTATGTTAAAGCAGCGGTCCCCAACCCCCGGGCCGTGGACCGGTACCGGGCCGCACAGAAAGAATAAAAAAACTTACATTATTTCAGTTTTATTCATTATCTAAGTCTGAACGATATTTTATTTTGAAAAATTACCGGATTCTCTCCATTACATCCGTCTACGATTTACTCTCGACGCATGTCAAGACGCTTGTCTCGGTCACGTGATACGTTACCGCTAAAAATTAAAGCCACAAGCTAGAAAAATGAGTAAAAAACAAACGTCTTTGTGAAGGGGAAAAGGCCCGGCGAGGAGACAGAAGACTACGACTTCTGAGAAAAAGAAAGCTGCATTAAACAGACAATACTACTTAAAATATGGATTTATCACGACAGGTGATTCTTACAAAATTACGGAGTAGACCGAACATGAGCAACACGCTTCGGGTGTCATTGTCTCCCGTTACCTCTAGATGGGACCGTCTCGTTGCAGAGAAACAATCGAGTTGTATTTTTCATGCACTTTATATGTGTTTTTGTGGTGTATCTTATTTTGAAGGCATGTTTAAACGTTACCATAGCGACCAGAGAGCGTTAGGGGGGCAGAGAGGATGTTATGTTGTTGTTGGCGCAATGTCACGAGGACGCTGCTAATAAAGTTGCATAGGAGTACACAGTGGATTCAGGTTTATTATTATATTAAGAAAATACCACAGTTTTTATGCTGCCGGTCGTGTCATTTTAGTTTGAAAATATTGTCTGACATTAAACCGGTCCGTGGCGCAAAAAAAGGTTGGGGACCTCTTAAACGCTTTTAAAACCGGAGCTGAAGGCGTCAGAGTCAGAGTGTTTCCATCATCCATCAGGTCATTTAGACACAAGAATCTGCAGAAGTTAACAACCCGTCATGTTGTGTATAATGACTCAACTACAATAAAAGGCTTTTACACGACGTTTAGGAAGCAGCCGTTGAGACACGTATCGACTCAGACGATCCCGAACCCGTCGGGTTGTGTGTTGGGATGGATTTGGGAAATCAGAAAACCTGGAGAAATTAAATATATGTTGTTGGTTTTGGTCTCATCCTTTGGATTTATTGAGAATAAAACAAATATGGAATTACGACAACCTGATATTAAAGTTCATGTTCTTTATTTTCTGTCTCTTTGTTTTTTACCTCCCTCTGTTTTATCCTTCTTTGAATCTCTGTTTTTTCCTCTTCTCTTCTCTCTCCTCCTTTCTATTTCCTCTTCATCCCGATTCAACCTGTGATTTTTTTCCTTTGTTTCTTCTTCTTCTTTTCTTTCTCATTTTCATCTTTTCTAATCCCAGCCTCTCCCTCCCTCTCTCTCTCCCTCTCTCTCTCTCTCTTTCTCTCTCAGTAGGATGGAGGGATTTAGCATCAGTTCTCTGTTGGAGTTCATACTGATCCCTCCATCACTACAATCCTATTGGAGGATGATTAGCCATGTAATGATACTGTGTGTCTGCGTGTCTGCGTGTGTGTGTGTGTATGTTCAGCAGGAGGTGAAGCTCAGGTTTCCTGGTAGACGGAGATTACACACATTCTCCCACTGATCCACTTGCCACCATTGCTGTTCCTCCTCCTCCTCACTTTTTTTTTTTTTCTTTTTAACTGCTTCTACATTTCAGTTTTTGTAAATTTTATTTTCTTTGTTAGTAACTGGATCAAAACTCCCACACAATCTCTCTTACTGCTGGTGTATTTCATCTATTTAAAGTGTCAGTTCACCAAAAAACACATGTTCTCTCACTTACCTGTAGATGTTTCCATCCACATCTTGAGGCTGAAGTGCCTTAAAGCATCACCGACGGCCGCTAGCTTATTGCTCTGTTAATAAGATTTGAAGACTTATACTAGTTTTGACGTCTGCTGCGCAGGCGTTGATTGACAGCTGTGATTGACTCACACTGAGTCGGACTATTGTCACAATATTTCGCTAAGTTCAATGTCATTTGATTATGATAAATGCCCTGTTAGTGTGGTAGTTAAGAATTTGAAAATAATTAGATTTTTCAGAAACATGATTTTATAGAGTTATGCAATTATACGTCTTATATATTCTATTTCCTTAATACATCATTTTATTGTTATTTCGGTTACTGTGGAGAATATCCAGCCAGAGCATGAACAGTACAAATAGGTAATGTGTGTTCTTTTTCTGCTTCGACCTATCGGTAACGCCTCAGGGCTCCAGTAGGGGGAATCGCGCTCCTCTCCCTCACTCAATACAAACGAGTGAAAACGAGAGAAGTTAGCGGGTTTCTTCATCCCTCTTCCCTCACTATTTTCCCTGTTTTAAGGTTATTACCGTACTTAAAGCACTATAAACTTAGCGACATACATTGTTGATACTTATTTTGTTGTTCATTGCGAGGGAAAGAGGTGAATTTTGTACTTTTATATTGTTAAAGAGTTTCTGGCTAACTCCGTCACCGTGTAAGCTAGCTAACACTGCTATTGTCCCGATGTAGCATCCGACTGTTGTTCCGCCATTTTCTGCACTTAAGTTTGTCTGTAAGGTGTTTAAAAACATTATTTTATTACGGTAAAGAGTCAGTTCATGTGTTAGGTAAAATATGAATGTTAAAAAGGTAAATGTATTTCATTTAAGTTACAGTTTATGTTGGTTAAAAATATAATTTACATTATTTAGGAAAAACAGAGGAGATATTCCGACTGAGAAAATATGTGAATTTGGTTGTACTGTACATAATTAAGACTCAAGACAAACCAGTGAAAACGAGAGAAGTGTGCGGGTTTCTTCATCCCTCTTCCCTCACTATTTTACCTGTTTTAAGGGCACAACATTAGCACAATTTCGCTAAAGTAGCTTAGCTTGTTTAGAAACGGCTCCAAAGACTAAAAACCCGCCACTGAACATGTGAAGAAACACAGTTTACAGAGCTTTGCTAACTTGCTGCGCTACATAACACAACCCTGTTGACTTTTTACTGAAGTTCTTATATAAATATATCATGTACATAATGAAGAGGTTGTGATATGTAGCACAACAAGCTATCAAAGCCTTTTAAACAGAACCACATTTGTCTGGCATATTAGGACCCTCACTCTACTTACTATTTACTATTTTATTACTGTTTTTATATTTCGATGAAGGAACATGTCACCCAGTGCAGCGATGTGGCTCACTGACGTGTTTTTAATAGTTTTTGAACAACAACGGAGGAATCAGATATATCAGGCTTTAGATACACACACAACACTTGTTAGTAGATCAGTTCATTGTTTGTTTGGATCCAAACATGAGATTTGTTGACAAGAAGAAAAAAAATACAAAAAAATCACCAACTAAATCCTTTAAGATTAGAGAGTTAATGCGATCATGCTTAAAAAAACAAAAACTGTCTGTTAGAAACGGGAAGTAAACAATATTTTCCCGTGTTAAAGATGTCAGATGTTTCGGCGTGTTTGCTGAACAGTCTCACAGCCGCACAAGAACACAGACTGAGCTGCCAGCAGATCTACTTTCTAACAAAGAAATACTCCCTCAGATATTTAGCTTGTTTCTATTTAACACACACACACACACGCACACACGCACACACACACACACACACACACACCTGTCGGGTGCCACTCTGCCAGCCTGTCTGGCTGTGATTGATCAAAGCAGGTTACAGCAACCTGGTGCAGAGACCAGGCTGCAAAACACACACACACACACACACACACACACACACACACACACACATACACACACACACACACACACACGTGCACACACACACACACACACACACACACACACACACACACACAACACTAAGCTCTGCATTCCTGCGGTTGCTAGCAACAAGATGACTGAACACATAATAGTCGGTTGTTTTGCGTTCACACACAAACACGTTAACACACTTTCTCTCACACGGAGTCGCAGCAGGTCACAATCCTGTAATTTGTTGGGTTTATTTCACCGAATGACCAGGTTATTGTGTCTCCGTGATCAATACAAGACTGGAGATCAATGATTAACACTCTTTTTCTTTCTCTCTCTCTCCCCTTATATCTCTCTCTTCCTCTGGTACCTCACTCATCCTCTCTTCATCCTGCTATTCTGATTTATTTTGCCTCATCTTTCTCTCTGATTAATTCATTCATTCTTTCTCTTCTTCTTTCCTTATTTGGTCTGTTTTCCTTTATCTTCCTTCCTCCTCCATCTTCATCTCTCTCTTTCACTTTTTTCTACCTCTCCTCTCCCTCCTCTCCCTCCTCTCCCTCCTCTCCCTCCTCTCTCTCTTTCGGGTAGATTGGGTTTGGCACTCAGTCCCCTGATCAGTGAACACACACACAGATACACACACATATAGCGAGCGACGGTGTCATCGCCATGGCGATGTCAGCAGGCGGGGCTTAATCCAAAGTGACACTTGTTCTCTGCCTTCCTTTCCCATCGCCATGGAAGCAATTACCCTCCTCCTGAAGGGCCTTTTGTCTGTGTGTGTGTGTGTGTGTGTGTGTGTGTTCTTGTCCTCCCCGGAGTTGACGGGGTGGAACCTCGGCTGCGGGTCACCTGATTGGCTGAATTGAAAGGCGAGCAGAGAGAGAGAGAGAGAGAGAGAGAGAGAGAGAGAGAGAGCGAGAGAGAGAGAGGGAGCATCAGAGGAGGATAGAGGGAGAGAGAGAGATTAAAAAGAGGAAGTTGGATTCTGTCATCTTTCTTCTTCTCCATCTTTCTCTCCTTTTTGTCCTCTCTAATTGTTCTTCTTCTTCTCAGATCTCTCAGATCACTTTCAACCTTTGCATCGGTGATTAACTCGCAACCAGTTCTTCTCTTATGATGAGTGATGTGAACAACACGTTTCCAGCTCTATATTTATATTCTGGGGCTTCTACTGGAATATCTTTGCATGATTCCCAGTTAAAAACTCCTTATTTATCTTCTACTGGTCCTTTATGCAGCCCCTCAGTTCAGCCTCTGTCTCTAACAGGCCGTTTTAGCTCCTGTCTCTTTAAGGCCCCGCCTCCTGATGAGCCCACTCTGCTCTGATTGGTCAGCTTCAGGAAGCTTCGTAAACAAACTGTAGTAGCAGGATTTCACTTCTTTTTTTTCTGTTTTTTTTTTACTCAAAATAGAAACTTCTCAAATCCATCTGTTACATGTTGGAGCTGAATCACATCTGAAATATGAGAGTGAACAACGTGAACAACATTAGCAACAAAGGCTGCCGAGGGACGGCTGTTTGTGGGCAGGTGAGAACAGTCTGACGACGGTTCGAGGCAGTTTGAAAGGGAAGTGGAGATAATTTTGCAAACAAGGCATTCAGGGCAGTTGAAGCCCTGGCTCTTGTCTTACAGGGAGCATTTTTACATCTGTCTACTTTAAGCCCTTTTTACAGACAGCCACTTTACATCTTAAAGATTATCTGTTGCAAATATACAACCACACAATTAAACAAAAGAAGAAGAGTAAATAAAAAAAAAAGGGCTGTGGACACCTTGGTGCATAGAACAGACATTAATAAGCAACATAAATCAAATAGTCTGACACTTCTTATACAGTCAACAGCAGAATAAAGCATCACCGAGGCAGATAACACACAGTTGGAATACAAAAGCAATTTCAACACTATGGCAGCTGCATCCCCCAAACAAACACACACACACACACACACACACACACACACACACACACACACTTTAAAGCAAAAAAAGAGGATTCACAGCCTTTGCACTCAACACTACGTTGTTCCATAATGCAGCATTTGTTGATGTTCTCTTCTGGAGGGTGGATTGGGACCCAGAGTGATTTTGTTGTTTGTTCTTACTCACCTATCTGCGTGTAAACATCCATTTTTTTTTAGTTTTTGGCTGCAGATTGAAGTTGTGATTTCATCTGTTGCTTAAAGGGGACACATTATGCTTTTTTGTGATTATCTGTGTGATATCAGATGTTAAACATGGTCGAAGCTCCAAAACTTTAACACCGCCTGCAAGTCAAAAACCAGGGCTTCAACCTGCACTGAACGCTTCATCTTTTCTACCTTGAGCTGACGTTAGCTCGCCGTGAACGATCATAAACGGCCGTCTGTTCATTAGCCTTCGTTGCTAAGGTTTATGTGCGTTGCCCACTCTCATATCTCAGATCAGATATCAGCTCCAACATGTAAGGATGTATTTGTTAACATTTGGAGTAACTGTTTGTTTCATAGTCTGTTAACGTAGCTCTCAAGAGCTGGCCAATCAGAACAGAGTTTATTGGAGCTGAGGGGCTGCATAAAGGACCAGTAGAAGATACATAAGGAGTTTTAAACTGGAAATCATGTTAAAATATTCCAGTAGAGCCCCAGATTTAAAACATAGACTTGTAAATGTACAGAATAAGGGTGTGCCCGAATACAAATACGTTATTCGGCAAAGCAGAAATAGTGGAGTTTTTTACGAATATTTGTCTCATACAAATATTTTTTTGTTTTTGGGAAGAAAAAACAAAAAAAAAAAAACGTCAAATAGCAGCGAGCAGGTCAGTTATAGTCGCTATTTCTGCTCCGCTGTTATGTCTATCGGCAGGTCTCAACGAGTCGCACATTTCTTAATTTGGACATCACTTTAATTTTCATCTTCAATTTTCTAAAATTATAATCTTAATAAAAACAAAAAAGGGGATTTTTAAGCCTCTTTCCACTTATATTGGAATACAAATACAAATAATTTTGCTGCCTCAACAAATACAAATACAAATACAAATACTAGGCTCTCTGCACATATTTAGTACAGAATACGTCCTCTTTCCTTCTATCATTTCTCTTCATTTTCTTTTTATCCTTTGCTCTCCCACTCACTACTTATTCACAATAAAAGTTTCTCCCTCTCTCTCTCTCTCCCATCTCGTTCTCTCGCATTATTTTATCTCTCTTCTTTTTTCACATCTGCTCTCTCACTCACAGACACACACCTTTTTTATATCTGAACGTCCATCTTAACCAGACTCAAATCTGAACAATCTTTGTTTAAATATAAAGTGTGTGTGTGTGTGTGTGTGTTTACAGTATGTACATAGAGAGATTTCTGTCATTGTTAAAGGCTTCAAACTCCGTAGATTGTAAAGTGTGTGTGTGTGTGTGTGTGTGTGTGTGTGTGTGTGTGTGTGTGAGATGGTTATCAGCGGTCAGGACCTCAAACCTCCACAGATTTCCCCCGTCGGCCACCGTGGAGCGGCGTTATCTCCCGCCTTCATCTCTCTCTTCATATTGCTCGCCGTGTTTCTCTTTTATCTCACTGAAGATGTTCCTGCATGAATTTTATTTTCTTTCCTTTTTTTTTTTTTTTTTTAAATACACCGCTGAAATATTCTTCCTCTCAGTTTGGCCTCGGTGGATGGATGAGCCGATCGTGTAAACAGATACTCTCATATCTGGAAAGAACAGGAAAAATTAAGCTCAGAGTTTGTTCCGTGATGTAAATTGAACAGAAACTGACTTCTGTTCAAACAAAAAAAAAAGGAGGAAAGCGTGAAAGTAAATTTGATTTAGTCTCTGAGGAATTTAAGGACACGGTACAATTTAAATGGAGTGAATCAGGCTGTTTCTTTTTTTTTGTTTTGCATCCCTGAAAGCTGCCTTATGCTGGCTTTAAAAGCTGCTATTTGGAGGTGAATTATTAGCTGTTTGCTCCTGGAAACACAGTCTGTAAAAACTACACAGATATATCGTGTTAATTAGTGAACTTTAAAGGTGTCGGTGGGCAGATTTTCTTACCTCAAGACAAAACCAGGCTATCTGTTTCCCCCCCATTTCAGTATTTATGCTAAGTTAAGCTAACCAGCTGCTAGCGGTAGCTTCATATTTATCATATAAACTTGAGAGCTGTATCGATATATCATGTGATGCGATGTAACAGACATCAGATGCATGGCAGAGAGAGAGAGAGAAGGAAGTTAAAGTACATACACTGAGGTGTGATTTCGAGAGAGAATGTGCAAATAAGCATATTTCCCTAAAATGTCAAACTATTCCTTTAAATGTGACTGGTATTATGCCTCACTATTCTGCAGAAGAACTAGTTTGCACAATGTGTTTGGCCACATCTAAAGACAAGAGTGGTTATAGCTGTCAACCGAGTATCCACACTGGGAGGTGAAAAGCCCGCCGCCATAACGAGTGCCGGGAAGTTTGACTTCTAAATATATCCTGTATTTTTAGCACTTTAAGTTTTGTAGACCATGCACAGTATATGCGTGGTCTGTCTCTGGTGTATGAACAAATCTGGCGAGGCCCCGAAGCCTCCGAGCAGTCTCTTCGGTATTCCTCAGCATGCCGGCAGCGGTTCAGCATGTACGGGGAAAGGATGGAGAGCAGCGAGTCTGTACGAGAGCCGGTATCAGCATCAGCAGAAGCCGAGTTGAGTCAGTATTCAGCAGCGAATGTATACAGCTACAGAAAGCCCAGATGGGAAAATCAAGTCAGTCAGTGAGTCACCACCAGCACCGCTTAAAGAACTCAGTCACACAGTACTGAGTGAGTTTATAGCACTATTTAAACTTGTACAATAGAATATATCTTTATTGACATGAAGACGCATTACAAATGATTCTCACAAGAAAGAGACAAACACAGAGACAAGGTCACATTACACATTAAACACATCAGATGCTTTGCAGAATAGTGATGGTACTCGAGATGAAGGACTTCTTAAATACGTTTTTATTTGCCAGAAAGACTCTATAGCGCCTCTGAATAGAGGACGGCAGCTATCTGCTAGGATATAAGTATATGTTTGGCAGTTAGTTTTGTAAGTAGACAGGAACAGGTGAGAGCTTTTGTCAGTGTGAGCGTACGGCTGTTTCCTGGAGGCAGTTCGTACCAGTACAAATTGAAACAAAGGAGAATCGTTTGTTCATTTTTTTTTTTGCCAGCAGTAATAAAGTAAAGTCTCCTCCAGGCTGCATCCCATCACCTCCCAGATCTGTCCGTCAACCGGCGTGTCTGGAGTCTCTCTGCAATTTGTATAATTAATCGTGGAGTTTCTACTTGAAAGCTGGTCCGGTGCTTCGCTCAATAGTTCAATAGTTATGAGAAGAATGAAGACAGAAACTGTTGGACATTTGGTTAATAAACTTTGTGGTGAGATTATATCAAATAATTTATAGACTGAACCGACAGAGAATCAGCTCATGTTTCACTCGGCATGTCTGTGCAGCAGTCAGAAACACGAGGACGATGATGAAGACAGATTTACAGATGAGTTTTGTTCTCTCAAAACTGTTGTAGAAATGATCCAACCTGCAGGATAAATGAACTTCAAACACACAGATCGTATGAATCAGATGTTTCCAAACACAGACTGTCAGTGTCAGTGTGTGTGAGGAGCTCAGACGGTAAATCTGCCCGACGACGGTTCATCTCGTCACATGACTGATGGCCAGTTTGACCTCCACTTGACCTGGAAGTTAAACCTCGACCACCCAGTGACCTTCCCAGCATACCGTCTGCCTACACGCTCTTAAAATAGTCACACACGCACACACAGAAACACACATATCTCTTCCTTTCAGCTGACAAGCTCTTTAAAAAGCCATCGACCCACCTCACTGAACTTTACGACATGACACACACGCACGCACACACACACACACACACACACACACACACACACACACATACACACACCTACCTCGCCTGCCGTGACAAGCTCTTTAAAACACCATCAAGTCACCCGGCTGAACTTTACGACATGGTTTCATTTCATGTTTATAAGACCCAAACACTGACACACACACACACACACACACACACACACACACACACACACACACACACACACACACTGATCACAACAAGTGTTGCATTTACCTACTCAGCCAGTACATGATAAATATGTCTGTTTGAGTCAAGGTCAAACACACCTCCTTGTCCACTTACACACACACCCTCACATACAAACACACACACACACACACACACACACACACACAGCAGACAGACATGAAGACATATTTGTTGTCCGTCAACATAATGCTTTCCAAGTTTGCGGAACAAATAAATTCTGTCTGCTCGGTTCCTCCTCACGCTCCCAGCAGCCGTCACTGCAGGCTTCACACAAACACACATCGGACAGATCTACGTGTGTGTGTGTGTGTGTGTGTGTGTGTGTGTGTGTGTGTTTTGTAAATACAGTGAATATTTTTTATCCAACTCTCCGTATTCTTCTGTTGTCTTGTTTATGTTAGAAATACAAATAACAAAAGATGCCATTCACTATCTGTTCACATTCATAATCTTGTTCCTGAATCAAAAGAGTTTCAACTGAATTTTATTTATGTTTTGCATTTTTTTATATATATTTTAACCTTTCTCTGCTTGTTGTAACTGATGATGGTTTACAGTTCAGTTCTTCACGCTACCTCAACATCATGTCTTTATGCTGCAGAAACTGTCTTCACATTTATGTTTTTGTTTACAAGCAGCATCTACGACAATGAAGCCTCTTATGATGTTTCATAATCGAGCAATTTAAATGTTGGACAGGAAGCCAATAAGATCACAGCACTGCCATGTTCTTAAAGGATCAGCCTGGCAATTTTCTATATTTTTCTTCTTGTCAACAAATTTTTGATATATCTGATATATCTTATTCCTCCGTTGTTGTTCCAGAAACTATTAAAAACACATCAGTGAGTCTCACCGCTGCTCTGGGTCACATGTTCCTTCATCATGAAGAGTTTGGTCAAGTTAGTTTGTTTAGAAACGGCTCCAAAGACTAATAACAGCGATAAGATTTTCAGTCTCTGGAGAGTAGTTCTGTGTAAGGCAGACGCTACTGAGCATGTGCAGGAGTGTAGTTCTGTTTACAGCTTCACCAGCTTGTTGTGCTACATCTTACATCTACTTCTTTCTTTCTGAATAACAAAAATGCTTTAAATAGTTCCAGAAAATCCAGTGTTCAGGGTTAAAGATCTACTATAATCTAATCTAATCTTTTATAATCTTGACAGCAAGTTGAGACATTTCAGATCTTAAAACTGAAACATGTAAACATTTCTTTTACATCTCTCGTATTTCATCTTTATCGTTCAGTTTTATGTCACACATTTGCTACAGTTGGAGACACATCAGATCAAATCACATAATTTGTTGAAGTGAAAAAACGGATTTTATCTTTAAAATACACAACAACAAAAATAAAGTTAAATAAGAGTCCTCATATTGACCAATAAAATGAAATAAAGTTTGAGAAAGAAACTGATAACGTGAATTGAAAAAGTATCATGTTGTTGCTCTCCTCTTGTTTCCTCTCCTCCTCATTTATTGTTTGTTCTCCCTGATAAATAAGTGACAAACAGTATGAAAATGATATTCTTCGCCAGATGACAGCCATTTTTCATCTGTAGCCCTAAACAACTCCTCCTCCTCCTCCTCCTCCTCCTCCTCCTCCTCATCTAAAGTGTTTGTCCGCTATCCCTCCATCTCATCCTTCTCCTTCTCTTTACATCCCCCCTCTCACCCTTTCATCCGTCTAACACTTTTTCTCTCGCATTTTTTTTTTTTTTGCTCCGGCAAAAATTAATCACCTGTCGTATAGTGTGTGTGTGTGTGTGTGTGTGTGTGTGTGTGTGTGTGTGTGTGTGTGTGTGTGTGTGTGTGTGTGTGCGGGCCATCAGAAAGCCCACAGAGGTTTTTGGCTGCTGGTTTATTGCCGAGTTAATTCATAACGGCGTCCGATGATGATGAGAGGCCGCGGGGAAGTGTGGTCGTCACTGTTGTTGTTGAAGGGTGAAAGAGAGAGAGAATAAACAGAGCAGCGCTTTGATATAAAGTAATAGAGTGGAAATTGATGAAGGAGAAAAGGAAGTGAGGGAAAGAAAAGGATTGTCAGCTACTTTATGGTGAAAATGAGGTAATACAGTAAAGGAGAGAGGAAGGAAGATTAGAGAAGAGGAAGGTGATGTCTGTCAGCTCAGATCCCTGCGGTGATCACTGAAGTTCCTTCTTATGTTGATCTAAAGAAGATGTGAGTGAAATTCAAAGTCATTAGGTGATGTCATACGCTAATTTGCATGTTGTCATATATCAAATGATCATCTCTCAACCAGGAGAACTCTGATGCCAGACTTAGAGCACAAGACTTGAGCCAGTTCTGACTGGTGAGAGCAAATCAGAGCAGGTCTGTTCCAGTCTGGTTCAGTTGGTGTTTGATCAGCGGATAAAATCATATAGTTTGTAATATGTAAAGATTCTAATCTGAAGTCTTCAGATTCAGTCGCTGCCAGTCATTCTCATAAAGATTTTTTAAGACACATGTTTGACATGTTTGATGTCACTTCTGTGTCACCTGAGGGAGGAGACTGTCTTCCCAAGAAGACACAATAGCTAACCCCCTAACCCTAATCCTGACCCTAACCCTACCCCCTAATCCTAATCCTAACCCCTTACCATAATCCTAATCCTAACCCTAATCTTAACCCTAACCCAAATCCTAACCCTAACTCCCTGACCATAACCCTAACACCCTAACCCTAATCCTAACCCCTTACCATAATCCTAATCCTAACCCGAATCTTAACCCTAACCCAAATCCTAACCCTAACCCCCTGACCCTAACCCTAACACCCTAACCTTAACCTTGACCCTAACTCTACCCCCCTAATCCTAATCCTAACCCTAATCCTAACCCTAACCCCCTGACCATAACCCTAACACCCTAACCTTAACCTTGACCCTAACTCTACCCCCCTAATCCTAATCCTAACCCTAATCCTAACCCTAACCCCTTGACCATAACCCTACCCCCCAACCCTAACCCTAATCTTAACCCTAACCCTAACCCCTAACCCTAACCCTAACCCTAATCTTAACCCTAATCCTAGCCCTACAGAATGCCTTTATGTCAATGTGCGGCAGCACAGCGAGATTGATTTTTTTTTTTTCCAAATTGTTGAAAAAGACGCCACTTTGCCACCAGTCATGTATGAAATATTAAGTCACCATTGTGCTCTGTTTGTGGGTGTTTCAGTGACTAACTTTCTAATTTAGAAATTATTTAGCTCTGGTAATGAGAAAATTGCAAATTTAGGAAATTATTTTAAGAAATGGTAAAAAAAAAACCCAAAAAATACTTCACAAATTTTACACATGAAAACGTGTTTACTACTCATGGAAAGTACTACATAGCCTCTAGAAACAGCTCTGGAGGAGTTAGTCAAGTCTGAATTTAGGGTGTTTTATCCTTTGCATAGTTTAACGCTTAATGTTTTCCATATTTGTGTCATTTTATCTTAATTTTTATGGTTTCATGATGGAAAATTTTCAAACGATTTTTTTTCTTCAAATGTCAGACATTACTACGCATCAAGGACCACCATGGAAATAAGTCTTGGGGCCCTTTTATTGTGGTGAAACAACCAGTGCAAGCAGCGCTCTGACACTTTGCTTTGCTGCTGTGTGTGGTGTATTAGTGCACAGTTCATTCTGATCTCTATTCACCTTCATCCAGCCCTTCTGCACTTTGTACTGCTACACATACATGAACAGTCCGTGCAAACAAAACTCACTGCTTGCATGATTAAAATAGAGCCCTTGGACTTTATTGTGTTATCTTTGACAGTGTTAAACAAACTAAACTAGAGAGATATTCATGAACCGTCTTTAGGTTTTCTGCTCCTCTGAAAATCCTGTGAATATGCTGCACGTTCTGCACGTCATATGTTTTATTATGTGATTTCTAACTTCCTGTTGTCGTCTGCTGTGCGTCCAGGCTGCAGGCTCTGAGGAAGGAGAAGTCAAGGGACGCGGCGCGGTCGCGGCGGGGAAAGGAGAACTTTGAGTTTTACGAACTGGCCAAGATGTTGCCGCTGCCGGGCGCCATCACCAGCCAGCTGGACAAGGCCTCCATCATCCGGCTCACCATCAGCTACCTGAAGATGAGGGACTTCGCCAACCAGGGAGACCCGCCGTGGAACCTGCGCATCGAGGGACCGCCGCCCAACACCTCTGTCAAAGGTAGGATGGACACGGATGGAGCTGGAGGACGAGATGTCATCTGATGTCTCTCTTTTAATCTGTTTGTGGTTCTGTGCAGAGGTGGCGACACAAATCACACCTGAGTCACCAATCAGATGACTTCCCTTGAAAAAAAAAACAGTAAAATATTTGTAACTCAACTTTGACTTTAACACCAGTGACACCCTGTAGACTGGATCTCCCTCCCAAACTCAAAGATAAAACATTGTGGTGTTAAAAAGTGAGCAAAAATTCAACTGTTCACTGTCCTGACAACTACTTTAAATCAGTCTGTGTGCAGCAAATCATGTTGACACCAGCAGACTCCAAAAAGTGACTTGTTAGGACTTCAAACGCAACGTTTAGGCCTTCAGCTTGACAAGGGAATAGTCGGTCTTGACCTGAGACTTCATAGCAAAGACTTGAGACTTATTTGTGATTTGGAAACTTTGTCCCACCTCTGTTTCTGTGTAGCTCCAGCAAAGAGAACCAGAAAGACCCAGAGGAACCTTGCTTTAATAGTTCACTGAATAACATACCCCTTTTTTAAAAGATATTACATTCCTAAAACAAGAAAGGTTCAAGCTGATTTTTCTTCTCAAAGAGCGCTTTGTATGAGGTTGTACCGGCTTGTGTGTTCTATCTTCTTCTTGTTGCTCCTCAGTTTGAGTTTTGATCATGATTAGAGATCGTTTATGTCTCCGGCTATTCCACCTTAAATCATGAACGTCATATTTAAGAACTTTTTGAGCTTCTTTTTTTAATGTTTTAACTATTCCAGTTTGAGAAATTCCTACGATATATATGAGTGTTTGTCTGAACTTTTCAGACTTTATTAACTTTAATCCTGAAAATATTTCAGTTGGAAATCACCCCTACTTTACTTAAAGAACAATATTCTCTCTGAAATTAGCCTGATTCTTGTAAATGGTAATTTTTCATCTTTAGTCTAAACAAACATCAACCTTTGCAACACTGCCGTATAAATTTATTTCTCCTCTTGTCGTCCGTCGAGGCTCATTAGTTTGAAGTTTAAAGATGAGCAACAGATGATTGACAGTTCTCTCCCGGACATTGACATCATCATGTTGTTGGTATTTTCTCCTGATTTTCAAACTAAGAAATCACAGCAGCTGTTTTGTGAATATTGTCAAATCCTTCCTATCCACCAAATACCGGTTTCTTAAAAGTGAACGCTAGAAATATGCTTTGTTTTATTCTGTATATCTGATATTTATAGTTTGAAAAGTTATGGATCAACTGTTGATCCAACATGTTGGGATCAGCTGGTTTCTACTCTGGAGTTTGATTGATTAGACAAAGTGAACAAAATTTAAGTTTTGTATTGAAGTCTATATAGATTTTCCTGTTATTTAAAATTTAACAGGAACTCCAGCTGTGTCTTTTATCCTCCTTCTTTTTGCTCTTCTGTCTGTTTGTTCACGGAGGTTTCGGGATGTGACAGCAGCTTTCTATAAGTCGAAATACTTTGCCTCAGTCTGCAAACACCTTTCTATGTAACAGTAGAATATACCTGTAGAATTCACTTTGATTACAGTCTGAACAACCGTTGGGCTGATAAAATTGAAATTAAAATTGTAAATTTAACTATTTTTTATCAGAATTTAATTCAACTGAAAATAAAAAAACAACAACAAAAAACTGTTAATTTCTGCATTAAATACTTACAAATTAACATTAAAGCTTCAACAGTGTTTCTGTTCTAAAAGATTATTCATGGATATTGTATTTTTTCATTTTTTCTAACTGATGTCTTGAAGAAAATATCAAAACATTACAGCTTAAAATTTTAAATAACTCATTTTTTTTGGCTTCAGAAGTATCTCTATTAGGAGCGCCCTGGTAGCTGATTGGTTATTGTGTCACATATCTGCAACATCATTGGTTCAAGTCTGGCCTATATATCCCTATTAATGCTTCACTGTTTCATGTTTATGTAATAATAAGATTATTTTGGGAGTTTTTGGTACATTTTTCTCACATTTTCTGACCCGTATTAACTCCTAACACTTCCTCTAATTGTAAATTAAACCGTAAGCACAACATGACAACATTTAGCTGCCAGATAAACTTTTCTTTGCTCGTCTAAACAAACCTTTTTTTTTTCTTTTTTTTTATCTTAATGAATCTGAACGTATACAAACAGGCAGATTGAGCCGACGGCGGGCAGAGCTGCACTGCACTGTCTGCTCCTTTAAACTGCTATCAAACAACATGGAAAATCTGCAGAAAAACACACTTTCACACACACACGTTCACACACACACACAGACGGCTAGCTTCTGCACTAAGTGATTTTCTGTGAAGGGAACATTAAGCTTGATGAATTTCTGCCTGGAGTACCAGAGTATACACAGCACTTGTGAATCTAAGTGGAATTTGCCTTTGAAATGGGCCCTTTGTGCGACGCACTTAGAGGAGAAGAGGAGCACTCACTTTTAAAAGGGACGTTTGGGCTTGTAGGAATGACCCAAAGATGAAAGCAAATTGCCTGAAATTTGGGGTAGTGTGTGTGTGTTTTTGTGCATGTGTGTGTGTGTGTGTGTGTGTGTGTGAGGACTCCAGCCAGGATATTTACCTGCACAAGAACAAGACTGTAGTTCAGTATGTGTGAATAAAAGTAAATGTGTGTGAGAATGTGCAATGTGTGTGTGTGTGTGTGTTTGGGCATTTCTAAACATGAGGATGTCTATGAATGTGTGTGTGTGTGTGTGTGTGTGTGTGTGTGTGTGTCTGTGTGTGTGCGCATACCCTCACCCCACAACAGCAGATGGCATCATTGTCGTCAGCGCTTTGAAGAGGCACATGCATTTTAATGAACAGAACAGATATGTATACACCAAATTAGTGTGTGTGTGTGTGTGTGTGTGTGTGTGTGTGTGTGTGCTGGATTGTTGTTGGCGCCTGCAGCACGGTGCGTGTTGTGTATTTCCTGTAACACAGCTCTGAATCCTGTCAGAGAGAATCACCCCAAAGTCACATTTTAAACACACTCACACAGATGCGGGTTTGTATTACTATACTTCTGAAGACCATCGCTGACATCTGATCACATGGATGACAAAAATATACCACACTGATTCTGATTGGCTGACAGGTGTCTGTAGACTGGTTTGGAGCAGATGGTGGTTTGGTTCTGGAAATAAAAATCAGGTTCATTTTTCATTTTTTCAAAGTCTTCTACTGCTTGGATCAAGATAAATAACTAAGAAAAGATCGTAGGTACAAAACCGTGTAGATAAAAACGTCAAGGTAGAAGTTAACTACAACTCCCATGGTGCATTTCGAAGGAGACATCCAATCACAGAGCACAGAGCGGGCAGAAGCTAAAGATTATGATGTTGAGAAAACTGAACAGACTTGTTTTCAGACATCTAAAAATCCTCTGCTTGGAATAATAACTGATGTGGTTTTTCCATAAAAACGTTGCTAAAAATCCTTAAAATGACCAGAATCTATGAATATGCAAATATTTTTCATTTCTTAAAGGGGACGTATTATGCTTTTCCTTATTTTTAGACATATTTATAACGTCACAATGTCGGATGTTCATGTTAAAAGTGGCCGACGTGTCAAATAACGAGGTATGTAGGAGTGATCCCTGTGAGCAGAAAGCAGCAGCTTCAGGCTCCTCTGAACGCTCGGTTTCCAACAGTTTTTTCTACTTTCAGCCCGAGCTGACATCAGTTCGTGACAGATTTTTTTATATGGACATCTGCTACGTGCACAAAGCGCGAGTTGGCTGCTCCGAGTAGTTACGCTGAGCCATGACGCCATTACACAGCACAGCAAAGTAAAATAAAATAAATAAGTAGTTTACCTGTTGGAGGTGTGCTGGTTGTCTGCAGCTCTTCATAAAACATCATCATCACTGTGGCTGTTTCTGCTTGTACTCTTCCTCCCTGCGTTATTTCTAACTGATCCGCTGAACAA
>NC_058120.1:28623837-28668837 GCF_914725855.1 Thunnus albacares | reverse complement strand
TGAAGGTGTTGGACGGTTTTTCAGGAAAACTGCAGGAAGAAACACTCGTTTTAAGTTCATCCCAATAGTTTTAGAAAAGTAAAGATGAGTGTCGCGTACAAATTCACCTCTAAACGGAAGCTGCTTTATTTCTAAACACTAAACCTGTTGAAGAATCTGTTAAGTGGAATCAGACCTTCATTCCTGTACCGACATGTCTCGGCCTTCTCTCTCTTTCTTGCCTCATCACCACGTCACTCCTGTTCCGTAAACATGGACACAAGCGGTATCGCTATAATCAGGAAGACATGGTGAGTGTTTCTGACACTTTCAGAGGAAACTTTCAGAAGATTCCTCTCTGGAAAGACCTTGTTTACGCTCACAGTGACTGTGGTTCAGGAGCTACAGCTAATTTAAATCGGGTAGGTCATTTTACTCCAAAATAGGGATGGGATGGAAGAGGTTAAATAGCCAATATTGGAGAATAAATATACAATATGAGTTTAAACTTATGAATTAATGGATCTGTGGCTAATATCTGACATCAGAAATCATGCTGGAGAACATTGTCTTCATTTTACAAGGCTCGTTTTCTTAAAAGTGCTTTCTTTTTATGTGTGTGTGTGTTCCCATCCACTTAGCATTACATACAGCCAGACTGCCGCTTTATACAAAATCAACCTCCTGCTTAGTGAGACTGTAAGCGCTGTGAGAGAGAGAGAGAGAGAGAGAGAAAAAAGACGAGCATCAGAGGAAAAGAGACTGAGTAGAAAAATGAGAGGGATAAAGACGAGACGGGGGGAGAAAGAGAGAAAAATAAACGAGACAGTCAATTAGAGAGACAGAGGCTATCAGTGAGCCTGAGAGAGAGAGAGAGGCAAAGAGACAGAGAGGGAGAGAGCAGCGGGAGTCTCGTCTCGTTATGATCCATCTCGTCTCTTTGTACCAGCTGACGGTTTTATGATGCGGCCTGCTGGCTGGGCTAATGGCTTCCTCCATTATACTGAGGGAACACAGTGACCCCGACACCCGGATAAAGACGGCGCTCGCATCCAACCCCTCCTCCTCCCACCCACCCCCCCCCCCAACCCAGCCTGCAGCCCGACTGTGATTCAGCGCTGTCAAAACTGAACTCAACCGGGCTCGTTTCAAAGGCAGACGATGGAGAGAGAGAGAGAGAGAGAGAGAGAGAGAGGAGGTGAGGAGAGGAACGTGGGGGTTTAGGAGCTCCGCGAGGATTGAAAGACTTCCAAATTAAGTGGAAATCCTGTTGCATGGTTGACAATTTTACTTCAGAAGAAAATGTATCGGTGTCAAAATGATCTTTTTTTTTGTATTAAAAGCATCTGAACTCTGAAATGAAACAGATATTTGGCCTCGTACGAACAGATTTCTTGGCGTGTACAGTTGAGGGAAACTTGCCGCGTTCACCGGTTTTCTCACATTTTTTAAATTTTCTCTCAGGCTCCCAGACGTCACGTCAAACCATTCTCTATTAATCTGTTACAGCAAGTCTCTGTAATGACACACGGCGTCAATCTGTAGCAAGTTCAAGCTCTGCAGTGTGAACTTTTACTCTCTGGCAACGTTTTTTGTGAATGAAAGTTCTCTTAAAATAATAAATATAAATAAATAACACTTGATTTGACTATCTGGAACTACTGAAGCCTCATATAAGCTTCAGATAAACGTTTTAAAGGAGTTTCTTCTCCTGACAGTGATGATTCGAACCATCTCAGGATCCAGATTGACACATCATGAGACGGTCTCCAGCTAACCGTCGGTTGTTTCCGTCTGCAAGCTAACCGCCCTGATCTCCGTCCAGCTGTTAAATTCAGGTTAGTTGTCATTTAACAGCAGGATCGTCGGTCGTCCCGCTGATGTCTGATAACAACGAGAAGTCTCCTCTTTTAAACTAAAGCACAGTGGGACTGAACCAAAGCATATGAAACACACACAACAGACACGTCGGGATGATAATTGTTATTTGCTTCCCCAAAAAGACCCCCCCATGCGGTTGTTATCACTTCAGCCTTTTAAACTCAGATCTCATCTTAAACCTTAAAAAAGGGGAGACGGAGCAGGGAAGCTGCTGCTGCTGCTGCTTCTGCTTCACATAATAAACTTGTCAAACGTCGCTCCTGCTCTCTTGCTGTAGAAATCCTGCGGTGTTGTTGCTGTCGGCCCCCCCGGCTAAGCCCGGCTCAGCTCTGCAGCAGAGACGCCAGCACCCGTCCGCCGGCTAAAACCGCTCACCGTGCATGCTCGCACTTAATAAACGGAGAGTAATTTGGCCAGCTGCGAGTGTGAGATGTTTTGATTCCCCAGTCGCAGTGTAAAGAAAAATGGAATGACAGAGGGAGAGGGAAACAGCAGTAATTATAAAACTAATTACCAAATGCTGATGATGCCCATAGGCTTTGCATAACTAAATTTAGACGAGGAAATTGCTTTCGGCTGCCGACGTGGCTGCCGGGCGTTTCGTTCATATCTTTTTTTTTTTTTTTCTTCTTCTTCTTCTCCCCTCTCTCTCTCTCTCTCTCTCTCGTCCTGCATGCTGTCACACACTCGCACACCAAAGAGTAAAAAAAATAATCACCATGGAAACAATTACTCCTTACACCTTTTTTTTTTTTGTGTCTATCTTTTTTTTTGTTTCTTTTATTTTGTTGGCAAACACAAAACCGCTCCGGGAAGTGTTGTTGTTGTCCAACAATGTGCTGTAATGACAGAAAATATAGCTTCTTGTTTCTGTTTACCCCCTGAAAGACTTTTACAATTAACTCCAACACAGGGACACTTTTAGAGAGAGAGAGAGAGAGAGAGTGAGAGTCATTCGCTTATTGAATCAGGCTGCGTTTCTCTCTGCGGGTTTTCGCTTATGAAAGTACATGTTTTCGTCTCGCCGAGTGTCTACATGGATTTGTACACGGCTGAGTTCTGACGAATGATTGCCGAGAAGCTGTCGGCTCGTCTCCTGTAGTTTCAGTTCGACCGCGCTTTGATCAATGCGGTCTGTTTTTTATTTGTGATAACTGTCTTGTTCGCAGTCAAGAGTGTTCATGATGAGACCATTGTGATTAGTTTAACTGAACGATTGTGCAGGGAAGCGTCTGTCCTGATGTAGAGTTCATACTGTATCCAGTTACTTTTGTGATCATTGTTCACCATGTTCACATCTATGAGGTGCATTTCAAGGGTTTTAAAAGGCGACTCTGCAGACGCCGTCCTCCCAAGAGTCTCTGCAACAACAACAACTGCCCAAAAACATGAGTTTACATTCAAGTGACAGTTGTAGGAATTATGACTCTTGTCTGTCGGGAGTAAAAAGGAGGAAAAAGTGTGAAGTTATTATTCAGGAGAGCGACAAGGTCTGCAGAGGGAGGAGGCTTCTTTTAACCATGACATCATTCTCTAAGTGTAACCACGTTGCTATGATTTTATTACCATGACGACAAAGGTCCTCTAACCTTAACAAAGTAGTTATTTGATTGCAGACCATGATGTTGATCTAAACCTCTAATTGACTTGTTTTTGTGCCTCCGAGTCATCGTGGAGGCGTCAGATCAGCTTATGTGTCATCCTGGAGGTCATGGACCAATAACCTATATTGTTGTCTGATTCTGAGTCTGCCATTCGCCAAGAAGATTTCAGAGATTGCTCAGAACAGTTCAGGGCAATTTAGGGGCATTTGATGACTTGCATGTGTTGCTGAAAGGGTTTAGAGAGGATTTTTTGGGGGGGTCTAAGAGAGTTCTTGGGGCCTTTGAGGCCCTGCAGGTGTCATTTATAGGTTCAAAGGGGGCTCACAGGTTGTTTAAGAGAGTTCTAGGGGTTGGCACTTGTTTATTATTACAGGACTTTTAGGTGTCTTACAAAGAGTTTTGTGGTATTTTGATTTTAAGGTTTTTTTTAAGGCAGGTCTGCAAGTTGTCAATGAGGTTCCAGACCTTTTTCAGGACATCTGAGGAACCGCTGACTGCATTTTAGGAGCGTTTGAGGACTTGCATGTGTTGCTGAAAGGGTTCAGAGAGGATTTTTTGGGGGGTCTAAGAGAGTTCTTGGGGTCTTTACAATTATTACATGACTTGTGTGCATCTTTTGCGGTGGCAGGTGGTGTTAGAAGGGTTTTCATGGTTTGTTTAAAACAGTTGTTTTTAAAGGGGATCATGTTCTGTTCTAAGGGTCTTTGAGGCCCTACAGGTGTCATTTGTAGGTTCAAAGGGGAACTCACAGGTTGTTTAAGAGAGTTCTGGGGGTTGGGACTTGTCTTACAGAGAGTTTTGTGGTATTTTGATTTTAAGGCAGGTCTGCAAGTTGTCAAGAAGGTTCCAGACCTTTTTCAGGACATCTGAGGAACCGCTGAGTGCATTTTAGGGGCTTTTGAGAACTGTTTACAAAGTTAAGATAAGGTTTCAGGGGAGGTTGAAAAGGATGTTCACAGAGATTTAAGGACATCTGTTGATTACAGGAGTTTTAGATGTTTTCTGAGGGGTTGCAGGTGTCATTTGAAAGGTTTATATTAGGGTTCAGGGGTTGTTTAAGAGAATCTTAAGGGGTTTTCAACAGTCTATAGGTTGTTGCGGGGTGTTTGAGGGGTTGTTGTTGTTTAAGTTTGACTCTTAAGGGTCTTTCAGGAGACTGTAGATTGTTTACTGGAATTTCTAGGTGTTTTTAGGGAGCTCTGGGGCTCTCTGAGAGCTTTTCGGTCTTATTTAATAGGTTTTTAGGGGGTTTCAGAGGCTGCTAAAGAGAGAACAAAAGGTTGTTTGCAGGGGTTTTAGGTGTCATTAAGAGACTTCAATGGGTCTGTGAGGCATTATTGAGGTCTGTAAAGAGTCCTTGAATCTCGATTGAGCTCTACCGTCTTAAGAGATGCATTATTGGATTCTACGAGTCCTTGAGAAGAATTTAAGTGTCATCAGATGACGTTCAGGGTCTTCAATTGCTAATTAAATATGAACAATAAAAACGCCATCTACATCGTTTTCCCTTTTTTGGTTTGTTTGTTTTGCTAATGTAACCTTCTTCCCAGTCTCGCCTTTCTTTTTCAGTTTCCAGGAAGTCCCACAGTCGGTGGTATCACTTTGCATTAAGTGAGATTCCTGTGAAGGACGTTTACCCATTAGAGCTGATGTCCTTACTAACCCAGTTATACATCTAATATCCTTTTCTAATCTGTTTATCCTGCTTTCCCTCCATACCAGACAAATGGGACATTATTGGCTTATGTACTGTACACTGTAAGGCCCTCAGCAGTCAATCATCCACTCTAATATTCAGAAAGGCAAGCTTTGACACTGAATTAAAACCGACATGAAAAACGCGTGTTGAACAAAGTAAAGTATTTCCAATCAGGTGTAATTGGCTTGTCGGAGCCAGCGGTGATATATGTTGGTAATTAGTTAAGCAGCCTGAGTTTGTCTCAAAGGGTGTTTTTTATTTTTTAATTATTTTTCTCTCCCCCCCCCCTCCTCTTTCTCCCACAGCTGATTGTGAATCAAAATGTCAGAATAAACTGGGGAATGAGGAGCTTTTTTTAAAAGCTGCAGCACCGATTGCCAATACACACGATTGGACCGGATGGGAATTGAAGGAGCAGGCAGGGATGAGGATATCCATCAAATTCTCCTGGTATCTAGAGTATAGCTACCAATAAATCTAGAAAATATTGTTACCATGGAAACTGTGTATGTGCTAATAAAGGGAAGGTGGTCATAATGAACCCACTGGCTAAGTAGACCTCACACTTTGACATGATTTAAAGCTTAAAAGGCCTAAAATGACGACTGTTTTTTTATGTTTTAACTCAAGTTGAAGTACTTCATTGATTGATTCAAAACAACCAGGAAATGTTTTGTCATTTAATGTAAAATCTAAATGTGTTCACCGACGTTGGACTAATGAAATGTCCGGGATGTGCTGCGGAGAACAAATTAAGGAAATTGAGTACAAATAATCAATCTGAATGTTTCATTATTTTGAGAGTCGCCAACTGTTTCAAAACACATTTTCTCCTGGCTAGATTAATTGTTCAGGTCAAAAAAAAGTGATTCTAGTAATTAAGATTGTCACTTTTTTTTTGTGTGTGTGTGTGTGAACATTATGAATATTCTAACCGCGATCACATGTCACTAAACAACAGTGATCAGATCTCTTAAAGGAGATTACAGGAGGAACTATCGGTAAAAAGTAATTTAACTCAAGTTTAATAGAAAAAAAACAAAGTCTGGTTTCGTATTTTGGACACAGAAATATAAAAATGTAATCTATTATTCTGATGACGGGTTTGTGCGAGGGGTTTTATGACTGTGATGTTGTTTCAGAGCTGCCATAATCTAACCTTGTAAAGTGATATTTCCCTTATTAGAAAACTGATATAACAGCGCAAAAAACTTACTTTAATAGCCTTAAACAATAATAACATTTCATCATAAGTCTGGTGATTATTACTGTCAACAAATCTCATGTTTAGATCGAGTATATCGATATATCTTAATGTTGTCCAGAAACTATTAAAAACACATCAGTGAGCCGCCCAGCTGCACTGGGGTGACATGTTCTTTCATAACCATGAACACCATCCCACCACCAGACAAACTCACTAGAGCACCAAATGTTGACATTCATTTTACTATTACAGCTATACACACTGTAAACTCTATAGAAGGATGTGTAATGTCATAGTGGAAGATCCAATCAAAGCTCGAGATAGCAGTGAATCATCTGCAAGAGCTCTGCTGCTGCTCTGTTATTACCTTGTTTACGGCCCGTCTCACGCACACACACACACACACACACACACACACACACACAAACAAAAGATAAACACCTGGAGGCATACACACGGAGATAAATACATACACTCACAGAGCCGTGATACACTGTTATATAATGTGAACACACGCAGGTACAGAACTGCTGCACGCTCCCATCTAAACCAATGGATTTAATGGATTTTTACAATTTAAAATATAACAGGGGAGAGTTGGAGGACATACAGAGAGAGAGAGAGAGAGAGAATTAGATAAACTAGAGAGGGACAGAGAGAGAGAGAGAGAGAGAGAGAGAGAGAGAGAGAGAGAGAGAGAGAATTAGATAAACTAGAGAGGGACAGAGAGAGAGAGAGAGAGAGAGAGAGGACGGCCAAGCTTGTGTTTGGTGGGCCGTGAAGCGTTCAGCTGCCATCTGAACGCTCCGTTAGCAGTCGAACCCATTTCTTAATAACACTCATAACTGCTCTCTGAAACACTCCTCCTCCCGTCCCTCCATCCATCCATCCGTCTCTCTCTACTTCCTCTACATCTCGGTTTCCATCTCCGTGCTTTCATTCTATTATCCCTCCATTTTTTTTTTTTTTTTTACTCTTCCTTATCTTTATCTTCCTCTACCTCTCCGTCTAATAGTATGTTTCAGACCGACGTTAGCGCCGCATGGACGGATTAAATGTTCGTCGAATGTGTTACATAAAGACAAACCTGAATAATCAGACATGATGTGTTTCAGAATAAGTTTTATAACCTTCCATTTAAACGGGGACACAGTGTGATTCATAGGAGGTTTCTGTTATTTATATGCTGTTATGATGTTGGATATAAATGTTAAACATGGTTCCACAACTTGAGGTAATGTAAAAATGCTTCCTGGAAGTCAAAATTCAGGGCTTCAATCTGCCCTGAAGGCTTTGTTTTTTTCTACCTCGCTGACGAGCCGACGTCGGCTTGTTGCCCGTAAACGCCCGTTTGTTCCGAAGCCTTTGCTGCTGAAGTTTTTCCGTGTGTCGCATATTTCGGATTGGATTCCTGCTCAAACATGTACGGATGTATTTGAGAAGTCGACATTTCAAGAAAAAGAAATGAAATTCTACTAGTTTGTTAGTTAGTTCTTATTACTCAAACTGGACTTTTTCATGCCTTACTGGTATCTGATGTGGGTTTTTCGTTGTTGTTTTTTTTCTCCGTCTTTCATTCTTCACATTATTAAACAGTTTCTCTCTCTTTTTCCTTTTCTTTCTTTCTTCTTTTCATCCCTTTTTTTTTTCTTGCATAAATACGCAAAAGCACAGTAAGTCTTTTCCGACCCGTGCCGGTTAGCGCTATCTCTTATTAGCATGCCTATGGGTTTTCCCAGCCACAGCTAGCGCCGAGCTAATTAGCATGAACACACACACACGTTTACAGTATCTGAAATTACTGCCGTGGTGCTTCTGGAAATATACTCTCTTATCCAGCCTCACCCACATCCTTCCTTCCTCTCCTCTCTCTCTCTCGTCTCCTTCCCTCTGTTTTCTCCTTTTTTCTCTGTTTCTCTGTCCCCCCTCCCACCTTCCATCCTTCTTCTTTTCCTCTGTCCCACACTTCTGTCTTTGTCCTCCCCTTGTCCCGTCTCCTTTTCCCTCTTTCCCTCCTCCATGTCTTCCTTCCCAAACCAAAGACAATCTGCCGTACTAATTGCAGCTGTTGTTTTTTCTAATGTCAACGATAGAAATCTTCTTGTTGTATATTAATAAAGTGAAGATGAAAAAAAAAAAAAACGTTGCTTTGAGGCTAAAAGCAGAGAAAGTTCATAATGAAGCCATCTGTCCCTCAGGATGCTGATTAATTTGTCGCCGGCTGGCTGTCACTCAAACCGTTTGATCTGCACACTTGCTAATTGATTTTTTAATATTTTTATGGAGAAAAAAAAAAAAAACACAAACTAAATTGACTTTGATGAGGTTGTTGATCAGAAGAACTCTTTATTTTTTTTTTTAAGTAGCAGTGTGTTTGGTCTCGGCTGAATCAAACAGAAGGGGCTAAATATGGTCCATCGGGTTTTCTGATATCTGATAAAGGCTCTTATTGTTTAAATTTTTACCACTTTTATTCTTCCAATTATTGAAAATCTGCAGAGTTTTAATCCCTGAAAGTCAAGAAGTTTATGAAGAAAACTGAGAGCGCTGTACTCTAAAGCTGCGTTCATGTTCGGGGAGGTTTGATGTCTTCATGTGCACTAATTTAAAACGTCTGGTTTCGCAGCTGCACCAAAACGTCTCATTCAGCCCTTTTTAATGCGAGCGAGAACTTTTAGGACTTTATTGAAGCAATGTTGCTGCGTTCGCACACCTACGCTCTTATTTTGGTGAATATAATGTTATAATAATTTATCTGAATGATAGACTGTGGCTGCTAGAGGGCGCTGTCACTTAAATATGTTGTTCTTCTGCTACTTGTTGAAACAAATGATCCCGTCGTTCGTCTTTGGAGTGAAACTAAACAAAGAAATTGTGGAGAGAAACACTCAGCTTAGTGCACAAAGTTATAAAACTGGAACGCTGAACAAATAACCAAGAAAACATCCCAGGTACGTCATATGAAAAATGTATAAACCTTTTATTATTTTATGCAGGAGAAGGATGAGAATAAAACCAGCAGGCTTAAAGTTGTGCAGCTCAGTCTGACTGTGTGTTAATATCTGTGACAGACTCTATGATCAAAGCTGATCTTTCTTTTGTCTGGTTGCTGGGATCGGACCAAAGTTGTAATAAAGGGGAATTATCAATTAATACGTCTGCCAGCGGCGCGATATGATGTACGCCAACAAATCAGAGATGTAACACGTTCAGGACCAAATACTAAAAATTCTGATCATCCTCATCGTCATTCTGTTTGTTCAGACTGTTGTTAAAGAGACAATCTGTCAGTTAAAAGCAGCAGGACAATATCAGTGGATGTGTTTTACACCATTTCTTACTTTTGTCACATTGTTGCATCACTCAGAAACATCACAACTGTCACACACAAACACACACACACACACACACACACACACACACACACAGAGCGACACTTTGACACATTTCAATACATGAAAACAAATCTGCCTTTCAGAGACAGAGTTGATTATGATGCTGTGTGTGTGTGTTTGTGTGTGTGTGTGTGTGTGTTTGTGTGTGTGTGTTGTAGCAGGTCAGAAGACTCGTGTTCTCTTCATTAATAGCTTCTGTTTTCTTCTTCTTCTTCTTCTTCTTCTTCTTCTTCTTCTTCTTCTCCACACACACACACACAAACTGATAGCATTGCTGTTAAGACTAATGAGAGCTTTGTCACTGTGTGTGTGTGTGTGTGTGTGTGTGTGTGTGTGTGTGTGTGTGTAGGACCTGATGTTATTAAATGATATCAACATCAAGGCTCCTGTTTGAAGTTTAACTTCCCTTTTTTGTTCTTCCTCTCTCTACTCGCCAACACACACACACACACACACACACACACACACACGCTATGATTGTATTCTGTAAGTTTCTGTGTGTGTGTGAGTGTGTGTGTGTGTGTGTGTGTGTGTGTGTGTGTGTGTGTGTGAGGGGTTTATTGCAGAGTTATCAACCCTCTGCATCAGTTCTGAACTCCGTGTGTGTGTGTGTGTGTGTGTTTCCTATCAGTGCTGTGTCTCAGTGCCGGGATGAGAATCATACATCATAGTTCTACTGTACCAAATAGCTTATCACACACACACACACACACACACACACACACACACACACACGCTCCTACTATAGAGATGGTTTTAAACAGATTTTATTGTTTGTGAAAATCATTTGCAGCCTTTAGATTAATATGTCTGTCTGTTGTTTAGAGGTGGTCTCGTTCCATGTAACACCAGGATCACAATCACTGATACTTTTTATTATCTCAGCAGCTGATGTGCGACCATGTGAGGGGAGAGCAGTTTCTCATAATTTATGGCATAAATGCATCATTTATAGGCCACTTCTGAATATATTTTCCTTAAAACCAAAATATATTCATAAGTCAAATATTAAAGAATCCCTTTAACCTCTTACATACTGTTCATATTCTGATTCTTTACTTCATATTTAGCCTTTATACCAAACTTCTGAAGCACAAATCTATGTTTCATTCATAAAAACCTCCCCAGTCACTAATAAATGGCTGATTCATTTTGTTAGACGATGCTGTGATCATGAAATAATGATTTTATCTGCAGCTCAGCAGCTTATAACAGTAATAACTGCTGCTGGTCAAGAGCTGCGATCGAATTTCACGCTCGTTTCCGTTATCTGACAACGGAAACAGAAAAACGTGTAATGAGAACGACTATGCTGTGAATTCGGCTGCTATAAAACACTGTGAATGTGATAAATTGGTGATTAATGAAGCTTTCAGAGAGCAGAGTGAGTCTGTTCTTTAGCTTTTACACTTTTAATAAAACAATCACACGTTATGACGGTCATACGTTACCTAAAATAGCCATCATTTCAATAAAGGTTATTAGATATGAAAAATGCAACAATATCTTTGGATGATTGATATCATATGGATATTATATGGATATATATTGGATGGATGATTTATGTCCAGCGTTCAGCGTCCATTCAGGGAGTTTTGTTTCCTTTATGCAGGAAGCAGGAAGTGTGCAGGTGGTTTTATATGCAGGAGACTGACTGAGTTCACATCCTGTCACAGATCTGCAATATATATTTGTCTTTTTATTAACTGTAACCATGATCTTTGCCTAACCTTAACAATACAGTCTTTGCCGTACAAAGATGTTGCACAAAGCAAGAATGACAAAAAAAATGTGTTTTTTTCAGGATCGTCCAACATCAGCCATCTTTCCTTCAGCTTTAAACAACAAGCTAATAAAACAGCCTCTAACTTAAAAGTTTGAATGAATGAAGTAAAAGCAAGTCCACAGTGTTGTTTGAAGTACTTCTTTATTTCTGAATCGGTCGATACAACTGTTTTTTTATGGTACATGTGGTCCATTTTTGTACTGTTCAAATCATGCAAGATGTTGACAACATCTCAAACTTTTCCTTTTCCTAGAAGTAAATACAATTGGAGGTGGTTTTAAATCAATTAAATGCATCAATAAATAAAAAACTACTTTCTTTCTGCTCAATTACACCAATTTATATCTTCAGTAGTGTATATATAAAACTCGAGGGGGGGGGGGGGGGGGCAGCTGACATTAGTGTGGATATTTGTGAAGACAGAAGGAAACAGAAGTAGTGCTGTAGCCACCGTTTCCATGACGCTCCCTGAAACATTCATCAACGACGTTCTGCTGTAAATCCAGTGTTGTTAATGATGCTCCCTCACATGCACAGTTTCATCACAACCACTGTGTGTCTCTTTAATGACGCTCCCTAGCGGGTGACAATCTGTTGCATTAGCACCACACACAGAGCAGCGAACTGTAGTCACATATAGAAGCATCTTAACACTTTTGGAGGTTTTATTTTAAACAAAGCAAATCCTGAGCATCACCGGCTGCATTCCGGCTCAGTCCGTCCATGTTTCAATGTCTGCTGGACTTTGAAAGTGCAGCTCGTTGCTCTGCAGCCTCATTTATAATACAGAGACAGAACGCAATTACGTCCCGCCCACCCCGGAGGGGAAAACAATTCATTGCTCTCCATTGACTTTGTATTGAGTGAAGGTGCCTCCTTGTCACTTCTGTCTGCTAGCAAACAACAGAAAAATGTCTAAAAGCTTCTGTGTGGTGAGATGCAGCAGCAGCAACTAAGTTTTTATAAGCTGCCAAACTGAAAAACTGAACCTTTAAGAAGACAAAAGTGGATAAATCACACATATAGCTGCTGGTCACAGAGAACACGCAGGTTGAAAGTAAAAACAGAGCAGCTGTTTAACCCTTTCATGCATGAATTATGATAACCTCAGTCAGGATTTTTATTCCTCTTTTCAAGGAGTTTGTCCAACTTAGTGGACAGATGATTCATTGTCATTTTCTCCCAACATAAAATCAATACTTGGAAATTTTAACAGTTGTATTACTCCTTAGTTGTTACTTGATGTTACAAATTTTTATTTACCTGCAAAGGTCTATTACTATAGAAGGACTGGCAAGATGTTCCTGAGCTGCTGAGCATTTCCTGCCGGCAGACGGCCATCTTGGTTTTGAGAAATTTGTGTTGCACTTACAAAGGCCGGCCAGTGGATGGCAGCGTATGGGACGACATGTGCAACTATACCATTAAAACCCCATGCATACATAAGAATAACTGTCCGCTGTAGTGACCACTATGCATGAAAGGGTTAATTAAAAGCTACGCAGCGTTTGTAACAGATGTTTAAATCACAGAATGGCTAACCTGCATATAGCTGACATGCTAACTGTTACGTGTTTGCTGCAGTTGTGTTTTCTCTACTGTAGACGTGATGTCAGCTTTTACCTTCACGTACTGGATCTTAATGTAACAGGTTTCCTCTCCAGTAGACATATGCGGCTAAAATAATCCTTTAACAGGCTGAAATCTGATGTTTCTAGCTAGCTACAAACATTTTGTTAGCATTTCAGCTCTATAGTTTAGGGATGTTTTGCTGTTTTTTTATGTATTTTACAGGTGTACGTAGCGTTCAGCAGTGCATGTTGAGGTGAGAAAAGCTGTTGAATATGACCTTTTATGAACCTTTTGTTCATTTTAAATGTACAGCCTGTCTCACATCTCATGAACTTGTGTTTCTGTTCAATTTTTTTTCCGACGATGTGTTGTAATCATAAAATAATGATTTAATCTGCAGCTCAGCGGCTCGGTAACGACCGCCGGTCAACACGGTTATGATGATGTGATCAGATTTCATGCTCGTTCCGTTGTCTGACAACACAAACAGAAAAATATGTAAATGAGAACAAATATATTGTGAATTCGGCTGCTTTAAAACAGCGTCTGTGATCGCAGAGAGCAGCAGGAGGAGGTGTCTCTCACTCACTACAGACAAGGAAAAACTCATTTTGCTGCAAAAAACAAATAAAATGCATAATTAATAATTAATATTAAAGTCAAATGCCAATAAATACACACATTTATATACATTCACAAGTAAATTTCACACTTCAGAAAGACAAGTTGCATATTTGGTGACCTTGATGACCTTTCCTCCATCACCCCCCTCCAGACAAGCTTTTACATTTATAGCTTCTTCTATATATGAAGACTTAAAGTGAAACAAAAGTGTATACAGATAACTTTTCTATATTCTGGGAACCAGTTTGTAGAAGTGATGTAAGATGTTTATCGCGGCTCTGTGATGATATTGAATCATTAACAGTCAGTGGGAGACGTTCCCCTGCTTCAGTATCGATGGATCATAATAATTCTTTTCTGTTGCTCTGATAGCGAAGCGGTGACACAGATCAGATGCCGTTGTGTTGAAAAATGGATTTGTGTGTTATTTACTTATTTAGGTTTTATCTCGGCGTGATGCAGGCGGCAGATATCAGCTCCGTTTTTACAGCAGGAGAGATTCTCTTCTACCGCAGACGTGGTTTCCACTACCTGTTCTCTCTCTCTCTCACTGTGTTCTCTCTACCGCACGACGTTCGTTCTCTAGCAACACACTCGGTTACCTTCTGTTTTTACCTTCTGTTTCTGTTCTATTTTCTCATCTGTTTCTAAACTCTTTCTCTCTCTCTCTCTTCTGCTCTTTCTTTCTCTCTCCATTTCCTTGATTTCATGGCAGCGGTATGTGAGCGAGCGTGTGTGCGTGTGTGTGTGTGTGTGTGTGTGTGTGTGTGTGTGTGTGTGTGTGTGTGTGTGTGTGTGTCAGCACTCATGCTGTCGAGCCGCGGTGCTAATCGATTAACGCCAACATGTCTGAACCAGCATCACATTAGTCAACGTCACACACCGCCACCACCAGAGTGTGTATGTGTTTGTATGTGTGTGTGTGTGTGTGTGTGTGTGTGTGTGTGTGTGTGCGGCATAGCTAAGCATGAAGGCCTGCAGGTGATTACACCCCTTTGGTATACTGGGATATGAGAGAGAGAGAGAGAGAGAGACGACTGAGACGGAAAGAAAGAGCAAGAAGAGACTCAGCAAGAACAGAAAGTGAGAGAAACAAATGGAGAGTTTGAAAGGGATGAAAACTTTATGCAATTAGAGGTTTACAAAGTCTCTGTGTACCAATTAATTATTATTAATTTGTTTCACTATTAGTTACTGTCCTTATATTACCTATATTGACACTCATTAACATATTACAGTTATGAAACTCATGAATGAAGAAGTTTATTAAAGGGGAAGCATAAAGAAAGTTCCAGACCTGTTTTAAAGACATGAAAATATTCTGCATTGAATAATAATTTGTGGCTCCAAAAAACGTTTAAGATTATAACATATTAAAATGACATCTACTCCAGAATCCAGAATATGCAAATATTCTTCATTTCCAAAGTTTTCCTACTGGACACCAGATGTCTCGTCCTTCATTGTAAAGTCCATCTTCAGTGTTTGTGCTCTGGAGGCTTCAGGTTTCCACAGCACGCTTGTGTAAGTTGCATACTGGACCGTGATTGGCTCCAAACTAATTGTGAGATCACAAATATTGATCGTAGAGGAGCTCAGAGAAACTGAAAACAAACTCTGTACATAAATTATTCTGCACAGAGAAGAGAATTATGAAATAACAACAAGAAAAATGCTACTTCCTTTTTAAACATTATAGTACATACTAGGGGTGTGCCTGAATACAAATACATTATTCAGCAAAGCACAAATAGTGTTTTGTTTTTTGTTTTTTTTTACGAATATTTGTTTCATACAAATATTTTAAAAATTATTTGTTTTCAGGAAGAAAAATGTCAAATACCAGCGAGCAGGTCGGTTACATCTCTATCTCAGTGTCTCTCCTCTGCTCCGCTGTTACATCTATCAGCAGGTCTCAGTGAGGGGAGTCACATCCACCTGCTACATGACACACATTTCCTAATTTGGACATCACTCCCAGAGTTGTGGGTGTTCCCCAGAGATAAAGCTGAACTACTGACACACGCTTCATGAACACTTATTGTTAATTTTCTAAAATTAAAAGCGTAATAAAAACAAAAACAGGATTTTTAAGCCTCTTTCCACTTTTATTCGAATACAAATACAAATAATTTTGCTTCCTCAATAAATACAGATACAAATACAAATACTGGGCTCTCTGCACATCCCTAGTACAAACTACATACTAAGCAGGTTTGAAGCATCTATTGTGGAGAAGAATTAAGTATCAGTATTCTGTCAGTATGCAAACTAAAACCTAATGTTTGATTATCATGTTGATGTACAACATTGTCCCACAATGCAATGCACAAAGGAAACTGAAGTATTTCTCACAGCTGCAAAAAAATATTCTGCAAATAGTAGAAAAATCAAATAAAACCTAAATTAAAATATTACACATTTGGGAAACCATTTGGCTTTCAATATTTTTCTGTGTTTGTTAAGTTTAATTGGCTGCAACAGTCTAAACTTTGAACGGCATCAGACTGATGCAGCTCTTGTATCATTTCCCTCCTTTTAAAGTGTGTTGAATTCTTATTCACCCACTGAAAAAAGCTGTGGATCCATGCAGATTAGAGTATACTAACGCGCTGTTATACGAGCACAGCATGTCGACTTCTTAACTTAACTTTTAAACCAGTGGTATTAGTTTCACAACAAATTAAAATCTGTTTTCTCTCCAAGCTCCAGTAACTCGGATTATGAACATTACAAAAATAAAACAACAAAACAACATGTTGAAACACAATTTCCCTCCAAATCTCCTTTAAGACACTTTTCCCCCTGATTTCTGATGTTCTAAGAGCTTCCTGCCGCTCACTAGAATACATCACAGGGACTTAGTTTTCTCTTTTTTTTAATCAGCTAACCGTGATCGTTTTTTGTGCCAAGAGTGCCGGTGCAACAAAAAGCTAACATGGAAAAAAAAAAAAAAAAAAACAACACACAAGGCCTCTCCAGGAATCTGGCAGCAGATTGTAGAAAAGCTGAAATCAAAGCCTGCAGCGACTGAGTTCATTTGTGATGTTGTTTGGATCACAAGATGCTGCAGTTCGAGCTGCAACACCTTCTCCTTTGAGTCCCTGAGCCAAAAACACTGCGAGAAAGAGAGAGAGAGCGAGCGAGGAAGCATTTGAAATATATGTGTGAGAGAGAGAATACAGTAGTCATCAGAGATATTCACAATAAAACCCATTTCTCTCTCTCTCTCTCTCTCTCGTCCTGATTATCTCGATCAGATCTCAAAAACTTAGATGTCATCACATCCCCGCTCTCTCTCTCTCTCTCTCTCTCTCTCTCTCTCAGTATTCGTCTCTCTTCGATGGAGCGATAATATCCATCTTATTACGCTCTGCGCCGAGCTGTCGAGGCTGGAGTGGGGAGGTTAAACGTCCACTCAGCGCTACGGTGAAGAGCGTTTGGCTGAAGAGCGGAGCGCTCTCAGCTGATGGGAACGTCCCCGTCTCTCTGCTCGTCCTGTCCCCCCCAAAAAAACACACTCTAGAAGAAGGAGAGTTTAGGGTCAAATGACAAATGCAGCTAAATCCAAATGACATATTGCTTTCTGACATGTCTGATTTTAGGACAACATGAGAGGTTTGTACCACAGTTGTTCACTTGCAAGCAGTGGTGCAAAGTAACTAAGTGCATTTACTCAACTACTGAACTTTTCTTTCTCTATATTAAACTACCTGACACTTCTACTCCACTACATTTTAAAGGCAGTTTAAGATTTTACAGTATGATCTGAAGATGTAATGCATTGTTCAAGTGCACAAAATGTCTCATTGCAGCTGTTTTCAGAGAAAAAGCTGTAAAAAAAAGTCACTGTACACTTCCTGCTCAGCAGCAAACAGACACAGTTAGCTGTAGACTAGCTGGTGAACATAGTGGAGCATTTAGCAGCTAAAGAGTCAGATATTTCCCTCAGGAGTTGGTAAAAAGCAAAAACAGAGCTAAAAGAGAGTGAATATTGGACTTACATTCACCAGGTGGACAGAAACACGACTCCACATGAATGATAATGTTGCTCCGTAACTGCTGGATGTGGAAATAAAGCAACTGTTCGCTAACATGTTAGCCACAACTACTTTATAAGCTGATAATATGACAGAAGTTGAGTTTACAGATTATTCTTCTGAAAATAAGTGGACAAAAAACATAATGTCAAGCAGCTTTAACCAGACTGAAACAATAAAGGGACCCAGAATAGAACCCTGAGGAACGCCACAAGTAATTATTGATGTTATCAGTGAATGATAATGTTGCTCTGTAACTGCTGGATGTGGAAATAAAGCAACTGTTTGCTAACAAGTTCAACATATTAACTTAAAAGATGATGATATGTCACATGTTGTGTTCACTGCTGGTTTCTGCTGCCCTCAAGTTCAGTGGAAATACCTTCAAGAAGTTTCTAAACCAAAGTTTGTGCAGAAAAATATCTTATTCAAGCAACACTGTCTGCTAGAAATTACATTCATAGACTGCTAAACTGTTTTGCCCAATTATGTTGGGTTTAAGTGTAAACAACAGCAGCACTTTGGTTACTGTGTGTGGAAGATGATGGTTTCAGTTAAATGTTAACAAACATGTCATGTCCAAGAAAGACACACTCCTTACAAACAAATACAAATACCAAAACACATGAAAACATGGAAACTAGAATAAAAAAGTTAAAATTCCCCACACATTAAGATGGATGGATGGATGGATGGATGGATGGATGGATGGATGGATGGATGGATGGACGGATGGATGGATAGATGGATAGATGGATGAATGGGTAGATGGATAGATGGATGGATAGATGGATAGATGGATGGATAGATGGATAGATGGATGGATGGATGGATGATAGATGGATGGATAGATGGATAGATGGATGGATGGATGGATGGATGGATAGATGATGGATGGATGGATGGATGGATGGATGGACGGATGGATGGATGGATAGATGATGGATGGATAGATAGATAGATAGGTAGATGGATGGATGGATAGATGGATGGATGGATGGATGGACGGATAGATGGATGGATAGATGATGGATGGATAGATAGATAGATAGGTAGATGAATGGATGGATGGATGGATAGATGGATGGATAGACAGACAGACAGACAGATAGATAGGTAATTTACCGCTGGATCTGATGTCTTCGTAGTGTCTTATTATATTATATTTGTTGCTAAATTATCAGACAGAGCACTGCCTTTGTGGATTCTGGAGTCCTTGTATGTACAGAAATCATCACATTTCAATTAAAAACCAATTAACTAACTATATATAAATGAAAATAACTCCTGAGTTGACCTTGTCAAGTCTGAACTCTCAAGTACTCAAGTCCAGCTGCTTCCAGTCCACATTAATGCATCAGTAATAATAATAATCCTGTATATATACGGTGTGTGTGACAGACAGAAATGTCTTCATCACAAAATGACGATGACGTCAGCTGTGAGGTAAAAACCGCAGCGATGATGTAAAAAAAAGAAAAGACAAAAAAAAAATCAATAGCGTAATTCGTTCTCGTATTCGTCGGTTCATTTGTTGGCTGACTTCTTTTGTCAGATTGTGGTTTCGACCTTCTCCGTGTTTCCCTTCTTCCTGGGAATCGAGCCAACGCTAAAACGACTCTCTGGCACTCGTCCTCCTTTCTCTCCTTCCTCCCTTCCCTCCTTTCCCTCCAGCATTTCCTTCTTTGCTTTGACCCCTCGTCTTCTTCATCTATCCCAATTTATTTCCATGTCTCTTTTCCTCTTTTCCTCATTTTTTCTTACTTTTCTTTCCTCTCATCCTTTCCCGATATCTATCCATCCTGCCTCCAATTTCTCCTTCCTTCTGTACTTTCCCCTCTTTCTCTCTTCATCCATCTTTTCCTTCTTCCCTGTTTTTCTGTCCATCGTTCCCTCCCTTCACTCATTTCAGTCTCCCTCTCTCTTCCATCTTCTTTTCTTTTTGTCCTCTTTCTTCCTGTCTTCTTGTTTCCCAATTTTCCTTCCATACTTAGATTTACTTCCTTCCTTCCTTCCTTCCTCTCCATCCCTCCTTTTTGTCCGTCTTCCAACGTGTCCTTTCATCCATCCTTCTCTCTGTACTTTCCCTCCTCTTTTTCCTGCCTTCATATCCTTCCGTTCACCCATCTTTTCCTTCTTGCTTTCTTTCCTGACCCCTTTCTTCCCTCCTTTATCTTTCATCTCTTTCTCCTTTCACTTCCTTCCCTCACTCATCCTTCTCCTTCCACCTCATCTGTCTATCCTTTCTCTTTTTCATTAGTCAAGATGATGCTGCAGCTCCTTTGTTCTTCTTTTATCTTTATTCCTTCCTGTCTTCCCTCATTTCCTTCCTTTCTCTTCCTCCCCCACATCTATCCTTATTTCATCTTCCTCCATCCTTCCTCTCCCACATCTGCTCATCCTTCAACTTCTCTTTCCTCCGTGTGTCCTTCTCCTCTCCATCCAACTTTTTCTCTCTTGTACTTTCTCAACTCCTGCTTCTTCTTCTTCTTCTTTTTCTTCTTCTATCCTCTTCCTGTCTCTCATTGTCCTCTCTTTCTCCTTCAGAGTGGAACAGTAAAAGCCGCGCTGGCAGCGAACCCTCTCCACTATAAAAGCGTTGACATTGAGATGTCTGGGACTATTTTAAGCCTCAGTTTTTACTTCCTGGAAATGAATGAAATCACTGAACACCATCAGCCAAAAAAATCTGCTTCCTGCCAAAACTATTTATAACTTCCAATATATCAAATGAACATATGGGGGGTTTAGAAAAGTGCTATAAATAATTAACTTCAGTTGTAAATGTTGTCCTTTGTGACAGAATGTGACAACTAAACTTAAATAAAAACAAGTAGGTTTAGTGTGAGCTTGAGTTAAAATTTTAGAGATTTTTTTTTAGATGAATTTCAGGTGACAAATGAAGAACTTTTAATAAGCTCAGTTCTGTAATCTGATGTACTTTAAACACATTACCAAGACTAAAGATCAATATTTTAATATAAATCAATTTAAACTCCAGCCACTTACTGGTAGCATGACGTCAGCCGGACCTCATTTGAACACAATGTCAGACTGAATTAAAGGACGTCTGCTGATATTCTATTTCTTTTTTTTTTAATTCTTGGCAAATCTCATCTGCAGTGACAAACCAACTTTGAACTTTTGAAGTACTGTGTTTTGTATCCAAAGTCTGGTATATCTTATTCCTCCGTTGTCGTCCAAAAACTATTAAAAACACGTCAGTGAGTCACACCGCCGCGGATGAAGAGTTTTGTCAAGTCAGTTTGTTTAGAAACGGCTCCAAAGATTAATAACAGCATCGTGTGTTTTCAGTCTCTGGAGAGTAGTTCTGTGTAAGACAGACGCCACTGAGTACGTGCAGGAATGTAGTTCTGTTTACAGCTTTTCTAGCTTGTTGTGCTACATATCAAAACCTTTTTGACTTACAGTGTAAAATTCTCAGTGAACTTCAGTACAAAGTCAAGAGGTTGTGATATGTAGCTGTTAGGGATGTTCAGTATTTGTATTTGTATCTGTATTTGTTGAGGCAGCAAAATTATTTGTATCTGTATTTGTATTCGAATAAAAGTGGAAAGAGGCTTAAAAATCCTGTTTTTGTTTTTATTACACTTTTAATTCTAGAAAATTAAAGTGTTACAATAAGTGTTCATGAATAAACTACTTTATGAAGGAGGTCCACACACCGGGTCTCGAACTGGAGTCTCCCCGATCATAGACGACTGCGCTAAAATTTTATTCATCGTCTCATTGCAGACAGACCTCTACCTGTTTATACACCCATAACACAGAGACAGCACAGCGTGTAACATGTAGGGAAGAACTTCAAAGGCGATTATTACTTTGCACTTTTGCCTATTTTTTACAACCTAACTTTGTGGAAAGGAGAAGGGGAACAACAGGTTGGGAACACTTTGCTTGTGTCAGCAGCTCAGCTTTATCTCTGGGGAACACCCCCAACACATAATTTTTTAAATATTTGTATGAAACAAATATTCGTATAAAATCCACTATTTCTGCTTTGCCAAATAATGTATTTGTATTCGAGCACACCCCTAGTAGCTGTACAGTTCTTTTTCCCTCAGTCAGCAGGAAGTTGCGAGTATGTCCACACTACGCCGGGTAAATTTATAATCTGTGTCTTTTTATTTCCGTTTCAGTCTTCTGTCTCTCAGCTCAAAACAAAGCTTTTCGAGTGAATCTTAAAACTTTTGAGGCTTGGTCTCAAATCTCTGTGATCACTCATTTACGGTGTTGATAGTACCGATATGATACAGCGCAGCCATCGTCATTCACCTGTATTTGCATGGATTTTTACAGATGATGTTACGACCATAAAATAGGGATTTGATCAGCCCGGATGTCTGTTCTTCTACTCCTATGAGATGTTGGCTTTGATGCACTTTTGAAAATAGGTTTAACCCCAAAATGCTCTGATGGTCAGACTATTAGCTACACAACTACGCTATGTACACATCTCCTGTCTTTAAACGGGTATTCATGCCACACATCTTTGGAAAGCTAAGATTCTTGTGATTCAATTGATGCAAACCATTTCAAGATATTATTAGCAGGTACAACAAACAAACAATTACAAAATTCCTGCTGCTCACCTATGAAGCCTCATATTACGCCACTGACTGATACAACTCGGACAAAAATGTTCTTGTTACGTTGGCAAAGGTCCAGTCGATCCAATCCAGTACGATATTTAGTCTAAAACACATTATTACACAAATAAAGATCCACAAACGGCTGTTGCATCATTTCAAATTAGCTTCCAGATGTCCTTATCATCAACGTGTTCTCTGTCATAACTCGAGTTAGCATGTAAATATTAGCCACATCTCGGTATCAAAATGGCAGCTGCACTCTGACGTTTCAATTGACACCTCACTTCACCCAATAGGAGCTTCCATGTCCTGTCCACAGCCTACCAATAGCCAATGAGAGTCCGCGTTGAAAGGAAGTGCCCGCCCATCTTCTTTTGTGTAAAGACTGAGCCAATAGGAACAGATTCTGCTGATGACCGGCACTTTAAATAGCCAATGAAATTCCAAAAATGACAATATGCAGCTTTAGTGGTTTCTATAAACCCTCAACTTGAAAATTAGTGAATTTAAATAGTTTGCTGTGTGTTATTTTTTATACTAACTGCTTTTCCACCACAGCTCTGACTCTTTTATATTCACAAAGTTTAGAATCACGAAGGGAACAAAGCACTACAATGTGTTTATGCCTCAGTTACTCTGAAGCAGGGGTTATTTGGTGACTCTAAGTGGTCTTTCTTTTGCAAGACGCCTAGAAATACCCTCAGAAAAACATGTGGGATTGTTATTAAACTTGAACTGGGACTATGTAAGGCTCCATGCTGTGTTCCCATTGAGTTTTCCAGCTAATAAGTCACAGCTACAGATCGTCTGCAGGTGTCTGTTTGCAAAAAAATATTCAGGTGGAAATAAAAACCTTCTACTTAAGTGTGTTCAAACTGCTATTACTCAACGCCAGTAGCACTTACAGTGATTCTTACTGTTGGGGGAAAAAACTTCAGAGTGTTACCTCTCAATAGACCAAAACCATACATGTACTCCTAATGCTTCACAAACAACTTTCAATTTACTTTAGATTTGCCTTGGATAGGCGTTTCAGCCTGATTTTACAGGAATTGTTATTTTGCTGTTTTATTCATATTACGACCAGGAAACACAAATTGTTTTCACATGAAGATTGTGTAAAAATTAAGTGGTATAATTTAGATGTAGCCTAAATATCCCATTGAGCTTTTAGATGTACTCTGTAGTTTTCAGCCCTTTTCTTCTCCTTTTAAGGATGAACACACACACACACACACACACACACACACACACACACACACACACATATATAGTGTGTTCTTCACTTCCAATGAAATAGCTGAAGAGTGAGCGTTTGTTTCCCTCTCTTTCTCTCTCACAAACACACACCTGCAGGCTTGTATTGTGCTGGAGTTAATAGTGTTCTGCTGAGTGTGTGTGAGTGTGTGTGTGTGTGTGTGTGTGTGTGTGTGGATCAGACAGACCGATAAGGACTGGACACTGATAAGGACTGCAGTAACTCAGACTCTCTGGTGTTTCAGACACTCGGTGTGATGGCTGCCGCTGCCGCTGCACGAGTCGGTTCATAGATTGTTGCTTTTTATTTCTAGAGTTCAGATTTTCCTCGTTGATCAGATTAACATCAACACGGTGTCAGACTGAATAAATTAAGTGAGACGAAATGGCAATTCAACCTGATTATTAGAGTTTTACTACAGAGTTTTATTACTGTTAGTATTATTTCTGTTATGTATTTCATTGGAACTGCAGTTTATCCATCAGCCCGGCACTTCTTTGAGTGTCTCCTGTTTAGCACCGGTTGCCTGGCAACCTCACTATGATGACGAGATTTAGGCTGTGTCCGAAATCACTCCGTCATTCGTTAACTTACCTCTCAGTTTATAACAGACACTCGATAGTTGGCTGTAAACACAGATTTTAGACAGTAATTGTTGTCATTTTGCGTCATCACTGACAGCTGTAGAGTCACATTACTGTCATTTCATTTGACAGTGAAACTTTTGAGGGTTTTATTTAGTGGATAAATTTACACACTCAGAGAACACATTATATAGTAACTACTGCAGGGGTGATTTTGGACTCTGCCTTTGCTGCTGTGCTTTAAGAAATGTTTACAGATTAAACAAATAAGACACAACAGTGAACTTCAGAGGTGTTAGTATGTGTTTTGTTTGTTTGTTTGTTTCCCCTAGCTTACAGTATTTATGCTAAGCTAGGCTAACCACGTCCTGACTTCAGCTCCAGCCAATAGAAGTTACAATTCATTCAGATATTTCCGTCCGACAGAACTGACATTACTGACATTACTGACATTACCATCCATACAGCTGCACCGCTGGCTCGGCTGCATGTAAATAAGTACATTTCCCAGCTGCAGCAATATTCAGTTGTGAGAAAATTAATCGGCAACTATTTCAATAATCAATTAATTACTTGCTTCAGTCATTTCTAAAGCAAAAAATGCAGAACGTTTGATGCTTCCAGCTTCTTAAATGTGGTTTTCTATTTTTCTTTGTCATGTATGACCATTAAATTGACCATTTTAGACTGAAACTGTGTCACTATTCAATGATCAATCGACAGAAAATAATCTGCAGATTACGCGATAATGAAAATAATTCTTAGCTGCAGCCCTAATCTTAGTTTAATTATCTTAACCATGAACTTTCCATAATGTTAAACAAGCTGCGGTGGGCAGAAATCATTTTAAAACCGTTGTTATTGCGCGTCAACCAGAGTTTTGTCTCGTATCCACGCTGAGTTTCTGGAGGATCTGCTGGTGTAACAGCAGCTGAAAGCAAAGATTTCTGCCTCTAAATCAGTGCTGAAGGTTTAATATGAGCCGCCGTGACTTTCTGCTGCTCCAACTCCACATTTAAAAGAAGATGATTTGGACCCTGACGGCTTATAATTAATTAACATCCACCTCCTCCTCCTCCTCCTCCTCCTCCTCCTCCTCCTCCTCCTCTTCCCCCTCAGCCTAAGTCTCTTCATTTCTCTTTTTTGGGTTCTCGCTCCACTTGCTCATTCTTTCTTCTTGATGCTCTTCTTCTTCTTCTTCTTCTTCTTCTTCTTCTCTTTCCATCCCTCTCTCCTCCCATCACCGGTGGCATTCAGCCGTTTCCTATCCGACACGTAATGTTCATCTCAGCAGCTTAATTACGCTTAAATGGGAATCGGCTGAGGACAGAGGGATAGAAGGAGGGACAGAGGGAGGATATGAAACCAGAGGGATGGAAGGCGAAAAAAAGCAAACCAGCATGTCGACTACTGAGGATGAAAATATCTTATAAAAAAGTCTTGAGAATACGTCTTTTTTCTTCTCTCCACCCATCCGAGATTTCCCTCCTCTCTCTTCTCCCTCCTTCTCCTCTCTTACTCCGCCAGTCCTTCTCCTTGCATCACTCGCCTCTCTCTCTCTTGTCAGACAGTTGGTCAGAGTTCATTAATTTTTACTGCTGATGTAGCTTCCTCCGTGGCCGGAGAGAGCGAACAGATTTGGGGATCAGTTAGCGGGCCGTAATCGGAGGTGAAACAAGGTGAAAAAGATGACGATTGCAGCTCTCTCGCTCTCTAAGTGCTGCTGTTTGAGGTGAATTACACACAAGTTTGCAATCAAATGTTGTATCAGGAACGCATCAGGAGTCAGAGTGATCGCTCTGAAACGCCTCTGAACCGTTTGGAAATTTGTCCCGGTCCTTGTTTACCTTCATGGTTAAGAGTGAGACACTGTCTGCCGGGATTAGTGGTCCAGCTTCCCCCTGTCTGGAACGGTTGTGTTGCAGAGCATCACGTCGTTTGACACAGATGCCTGCAGCACACGTGGTTAATGTCAGAGAGGGAAGTAGTAAAGGTGCAGTAGCCCGGATGTGCTGTGTTCTGTGGAGTAGATGTGATTGAATGCATGTCAACGCTGGGGAACAGGACGGCGGCGGATCCTGATGAGTTAAAAATGAGAAAAAAACTCGCTTTAACCAGATGCACCAGATGGTTTGTTACACAGAAGCATCTGAGGAGTCGTCCTTGGAAACTGTTTGGAAAAAAGGGCAACACTTTCAAAAAAAAGAAAAGATACTTGGCAGGTGATTGGATGAACCATCTGTCTATCAGCATCTTACCTCGCGAGATTACACGAGATTACACGAGAGTCCTCACAGGACACTCAGACACAAGCGCAGAACTTCAAACCTGACAAGACGGATCCTCACGTGATCTCTTGTGACGTTTCAGTCTGTCAGACCTTCATCAGGTGTACGGACAACATCACAACACTTCCATATACAATATATATATACATATAGAAGCTGTCTCAATCATCCAATCAACTGATGAGCTAACATCCAGGTTAGCAAAGCGAACAAAAATAGAAAATGACACCAGGACAGAAATGCCAATAAATCCTCTGATGTCATCAACTTTATACTTCACTTTGATTTATGACCGTCAGTGTCAGCTGTACAAAATGGGGAAAAAAAAATGGAAGAAAACATTATGAGACTTGTGGATTGCAGAGAGCAACATAAAAACTAACGCCTCGATTTAATGGGGATAATGTAATTTCGTCAGTGTGCAATATTTTAAACCCTCGTAGGACCGACTCGGTTGAGTTTTCAGACGACGTGGGAATGTTTCAGATCCTTCCCATCAATCCGACACGGCGTGAACACGGCATTAACGTCACGGCTCGATGGAAAGACGATATAGAAAGTAAAGTTCAGGATCATTTTTTCAGGAAAAACCAATGAAAGAAACTGGTTACAGAAGCTACTACTTAGCAGGAAGTGACATCATGACTCCGGCTCTCTATAGACGTAATTATATAGAAACATACTCAGATAGACACACATGAACGTTCAAGACGTACACACACACACACACACACACATAGACAGACCGAGCCCTGCAGTGCAGTTATTATGTGTGGTGACAGTGTGACAGAGAATAATGGAGACATGTGGCCTCGTTCACCTCTGTGTCTGTTAAATTAATGACTAACAGCTTCACACTAAACTCCTGCAGCTCACTCCGTCTCATGTTACAGTCCAGACAAATTAACGGCAGATTAACACCGAGGAGGAACAGCAGCGGTCTGTCTGCTTAGTTCGTCTGCTTTAACAGCCGAAGACTGAAATATCTTCACATACCAACTGATTAATATTCTGCATCTTAAAAAATAACATTTTCTTCATCTGTCAGGATGGAAAAACCTCTGAAACAACATTTAGACCATCGTGGGGCAGATAAACTCAATTAAAAGAGTTATATCATATCTACAATGGCTTATTTTGATAATTAATAACTCTAATATAGCTTGATAGTAACTAAAGAAAACTTTAAATGACACATTTGAAGGCTAAAATAGCAAAAGTGTCTATAAAAGTATTTATTGTTCTTCTTTTCTAGCAGTAAACTGGTTTAAATCTGTTTTAATAGACTAAAATTTCAGTCACTTTCTTCCTGTTAAGAGCTCTTAAGTCACTTTAGATTTTAAGCTGCTGCTGTAAGAGTGAAATATCTGCAATAACACTTCAGCTTCTAAACTTTCGTCCAGCTGAGGACGAGTGATAGAATCTCTCCTACGTGAGGCTTTCGTTGTGCTTCTTTTGGATCAGATTCACACTGACACTGTGAAATCTAGGAATATAAATCACCCGCTGCTTCGGTGTGTTACTGTGAGGACGAAACAGGAAACGATGAGAAGAAAAAGGAAAAGAAGAAAGGTGAGTGGCGGCGTTCAGCGCTGGCAGGTTGACTCGTGTTAATCCTGACTGCTGCTGGTCCACGAACACTCCCACTGCGGCCGTCCACCGCCTTGTTCCCTTCACGCACAGTAGGCTGCCACTTAATTAACGCACGTGTGCGTGTGTGTGTCTGTGTGTGTGTGTGTGTGTGTGTGTGTGTGTGTGTTCACGCCCTTTCCCCACGTATTATAGTGTTCAGCTGTTCCCACTGCGAGTATTCAGGGGCTTGTTCAGTTCACCACTGGGGCGTCAGAGCCCCTACCTAATTACACTGTGTGTGTGTGTGTGTGTGTGTGAGAGAGAGTTGGTGTGTGTGTGTGTGTGTGTGTGTGTGTGTGTGTACATGAACATATCTGGCTTCTGTATGTGTGTGTGTGACTGTGGTACAGTAGGCTGGTTCCTAATTACTGTCTGCTCCTTGTATTCCCTCAGTGCCAATACCTTCCTGCCTCACTGAACCCTCACTCTGTGTGTGTGTGTGTGTGTGTGTGTGTGTGTGTGTGTGTGAGACACCGATCATGTACTCTAACACAAGAGAAACCTAAATTATCACACGATTCTGGATTGACACACACACACACACACACATCCAGTGTCTGCAGACTGTCTGTCTCATCATAACGACGTTTGCTTTGATTGAATTTTACATGTCTCAGTTTTTGCGTTAAAATCGATCTTTATTGATAGTTCAGCTGTTGCCTGATTTTTACATTTTGAGAAGAGTTGTCAGACATATTTGAGGAAACATTTTCAAGCCTCCAGTGTGTTTGTTCTGGTCTGAATCAGTGGATCAGTTAGTAAACTTGCTTCAGTTTCGGTGAGAACATTCTCTCCTCTCATTGGTCAGATGTGTCTGGGGGCGGGAGCGACAACGTGCAGGGTATAATTTCCACTGGGCAGCGAAAACATATAACTCATATTTCACTCCTTTTACAGTTTCAGTTTGATTAATTTACTAAAAATCTCTCTAAACAGTGTCGTCTCTGAGTTGCATGACCATCGGCTCAGTAGCGAGTGATTTGGCGAGTTATTTTGCCCTGGGTTTCGTCTCTCAGGCAATATCCACACTATCTCATCAAGACGAGACCGGGCAATTTTATTTGTATAGAGCAATATGACAAATTAGCCTCAGGTGGGAGTTACAATCTCTGCTGCAGGACGACATCCTCTATCCTTAGACCCTCCAACCCTAAAGCCCTGTAAAGAGGAAAAATGGGCGAAACCTCAGGAAGAAGGAGGGATTCCTCTCCCAGGGCGGACAGACAGGAAATAGATGTTGTGTGTATAATATAGACTAGACTCAGGGGTTAAAAAGTCCCCTCTCCCAAAAAGATGCTACGACTGATTATCAGTCACAGATAATGCAGTAAAAGACAATAAAAAGATGGAAATTAAACATGCAAACACTTTGAACTGGGACCAGAATGAATGTATAGTATAATAAAGTGACTGTATATATAATCTACAGACTCAAAAAGTGGATTTTTAAAGTGTTTTTTGTTCCTAAAACTAAAGATTGCTCTCTTTACTTTGACGGCAGAGTAATTACACATTTAATGATAACGTTTTTTTTGAGTTTCTAGTTTGATTTAAAGATTTTGACTCTTTACGCAGGATTTATTTAATTGGACATGTTTATTAGCAGCAGTGTAAAAAGTGAAAGCTGATTTTTTTTTTATTAAATCTGAACATTTAGCACATTAAAACTGTTTATTCCCAAAATAAATAAACCTGAGCTCAGTATAGAGATAAGCTCTGCTGTCATATATCCTGTTCCGGTCGTGTTATCCATTTTTCTACATCCATCCCTTCATCCGTCTCTCTGTCCTCTTTTCTTTTCCCATTTTTCTTTCTCCTTGTTGTCACTCTGTTGCTTTACCCCCCCCCAGCTCCCTCTCTCTCCCTCTTACTGTCCTCTCTTGTCCTTGACTCCAACACACACCAGCTGGCACTCAGCCAAGTGGAGAGACGGCAGAGATGATTACACACACAGGAAGCTGTGTGTGTGTGTGTGTGTGTGTGTGTGTGGGAGTGACAGCAGAGGGATGTCATCGAGAGAGAGAGAGAGAAAGAAAGAGAGTAAAGCGATGAACTTCAGCAGAAAAGAGAAGAGAGAATGAAGACATAACTGAAGTGAGGAGACAGAGGTGTGTGTGTGTGTGTGTGTGTGTGTGTGTGTGCGTGTGTGTGTGTGTGTTGATTGAGATGATACAGGAAGTCTTAATCAGGTTTCTTAGCAGGAGCAGCCAGTAAGAATCCAACATTTATCACAATGAGACCGTCCTGCATCCTGTGTCCATCTGGTCCAAGCGTCAGGTTGCTGTAACGTCTCGTCGCGACTAAAACGTCCTTTTTTTAGGTCTTGAGGAGCAACAGTCACCTTCTGAGATGTCCGTTAAAACACTCCTTGATTTGAGATAATGCAGATTAAAATGATCTGATTGTGACGTTATGATCATTCAAAAAACTACGTTAGCTAGTGATGCTATTGAGAACAGCTCTGTACTTTCAACAGTAAAACATTTTGGGGGGAAGATTTTTGGGTCCCAACGTATTAATGAAGTCAAAGAAAATGACTCTAACAAATCCTACGTGACCCAATATAAGATAATCCACAGACTACATGTAACCTCAGCTGTTTGTTGTAAATATGATCCCCGTTATGTTTGGTACATATAGTCATCTTATGCGTTTGTGCCCTAAAATTGCAATTTGGAAATTAATTTTTTAAAAAAAAGAAATAAAGAAACTGTGTGTCAAACAAACAGGTGGGATTATATTCATCCAAACTTTACTTTATTTACTTTCTTGCCATTGTTAGACTTTGAAGATAATTTCTAACATGAAATAACTTTTCTTCTAATAATCATTTCCTGTCCTGATGCACCCGATTATAAACTGCTCTTGATGCATTCTTGGTTTTCAGAGCATCTAACACTAATCTAACTCTAATCTAACTCTAATCTAGACTCTAATCTAACTCTAATCTAGACTCTAATCTAACTCTAATCTAACTCTAATCTAACTCTAATCTAGACTCTAATCTAACTCTAATCTAACTCTAATCTAGACTCTAATCTAACTCTAATCTAGACACTAATCTAACTCTAATCTAACTCTAATCTAACTCTAATCTAGACTCTAATCTAACTCTAATCTAACTCTAATCTAGACTCTAATCTAACTCTAATATAACTCTAATCTAACTCTAATCTAGACTCTAATCTAACTCTAATCTAACTCTAATCTAGACTCTAATCTAACTCTAATCTAACTCTAATCTAACTCTAATCTAACTCTAATCTAGACTCTAATCTAACTCTAATCTAGACTCTAATCTAACTCTAATCTAGACTCTAATCTAGACTCTAATCTAGACTCTAATCTAACTCTAATCTAACTCTAATCTAACTCTAATCTAGACTCTAATCTAACTCTAATCTAACTCTAATCTAGACTCTAATCTAACTCTAATCTAACTCTAATCTAGACTCTAATCTAACTCTAATCTAACTCTAATCTAGACTCTAATCTAACTCTAATCTAGACTCTAATCTAGACTCTAATCTAGACTCTAATCTAACTCTAATCTAACTCTAATCTAGACTCTGATCTAACTCTAATCTAACTCTAATCTAGACTGTAATCTAACTCTAATCTAACTCTAATCTAACTCTAATCTAGACTGTAATCTAACTCTAATCTAGACTCTAATCTAACTCTAATCTAACTCTAATCTAGACTCTAATCTAACTCTAATCTAACTAATCTAGACTCTAATCTAACTCTAATCTAGACTCTAATCTAACTCTAATCTAACTCTAATTCTAATCTAGACTCTAATCTAGACTCTAATCTAACTCTAATCTAGACTCTAATCTAACTCTAATCTAACTCTAATTCTAATCTAGACTCTAATCTAACTCTAATCTAGACTCTAATCTAACTCTAATCTAACTCTAATTCTAATCTAGACTCTAATCTAGACTCTAATCTAGACTAGCTGGCTGGCTGTTTTCTTGACTTAATCCCAGACTTTATGTGGTGCAGAAATGCAGGAAATGTGTTTTAAATGAATACATGTGGACAGATTTCCTCATTCAGAGGAGGAGCGGTTACATTTGACATTCTTCCTCTCGTGAAAAGGTGCACTAGAAATATGAAAAAGAAGAAAAAAAAACATGTAAAAATAAACCATCTCAGAGCTTGTTGCATCTCATTTCCTGCGTACATAAGTCACCTGATAACATGAACAGATTGGACCTCAGCTGACTGTGACCTCATCCTCATTATGACCTCGTTTAGAGCCTTCCTCCATTCTCTCTCTCTGTGTGTGACTTTCTACCTCACACTCATTCACCCCCTGCTCTGATTCCCAGTTAAGTGTGATCACTGAACAATAACTGCTGCATTATTCAACACAAGCGGAAAATTACCGAGCAATTCGCCGCTCATTTGCTGAAGTTACAGATTCAAGAACAACAGCTGAGGAACGGTTTGTTTTTTTTATCTCTTTTACTGTAAAATTTAGTCTTTTCTGACTCGACATGTCTTTTTTTTTTCATCAGTATAACATATTTGGTTTTTAACATTTTCACACTTTGGCAATTAACTTTTAATATGTAAAATAAATCCTCTGTCAGCCTGACATACGGTGACGATATCTGAAAACAGCTCAAACATGGCTGCAGGCGACTGTGTGACTGTTAAACATCTCAGTGCTGCTGAACAGTAAAAGTATTATTGAAGGAGTTTAAACACTGAGATGATGCAGGTTTAGTGGAGCGACGGCGGCAGAGTTAATCGGCCCAAACATCTCATTTCAGAGGGGAAAGTGTCTCCTTTTAGGCTGGCTGACTCTCATTTATGTGATGAGCAGTAAACTTTAAGTGTAACAGGCAGAGCTGAACTTCTCGTTTCATATCAGAGAAAGATCAAAGACTTTTATCGTTAAAGAGGCAGCGGTGTGCAGGGATGCAGCAGGTAAAAAAATAATATAATACCAATATACCAATACACATAAACTGGTTTGGTCAGGTTTTTTTTTAAAGGTTATATATGTAAGAATCAGAAATTTCTTCTCATTAGTGACACCGGTGGTCATTAAGTGAACTGCAGTCAGCGTCCTGTTGCAGCATGAGACTATCGCAGGTGTTTTTTTCTCGCTTACGCTTCTCATAATAACATAGAAGATGTGTAACGTTGTGTTTTGCACTGTGCTTCAGCAGAGCATCTCTCACTACCAGTCAGCTGCGATGATTAACCCCTTTACATCCAACCTTCTTATAGAATTTTCGGCCTATTTGGCAAATGTAAAAGCTTATAACAGAAGAACTGTAAGGTCCATGATGCATGTATGAGGCTTCATTTGACAAGTGACATCCTCTAGTTTCCGGAAATGTGTTTGTTTAGCATGTGGCTAAAACACAAACAAGACTACATCACTTCAAATGTGGCTCAAAAAAGAGTCATATTTGAATAACAATAATCAGGAAATGCTTTATGCCACAACTATGCAGAACACCATAAACCTTCTACATCTTGTCAACCACAGCTGTATATAATCCAGACCTCTATGGGAGTTTTTAGTTTGTGTCACTGGTGTCCCTGAACTTCTCCAATCATCTCCAAATTGTGCCAATGGCTTTGACTCATCGCTGCGTGATGCTAATGCTTACAACTGGTTTAAGCGGGGCGCCAGCGACCCGGTGGATGTTAAAAGGTTAATCAATCGACAGAAAATTAATCAGCAACTATTTTAATAATCGTTTGAAGGTTTTAAACTCTTCAATGAGATAATTTGCAGCTCATAATTACAGTAAATTGAATATTTTTGGGTTTTTGACTGTTGACTGCAGGAAATTGGTGGACATTTTTAACAGTTCTCTGATCTTCTGATGAAACAGCTAATCAATGAACTGAGGAGATAATTAGCAGATTAATCAATAATGAAAATAACTGTTAGTTGCAGCCCTCATCGCAGCGAATGAAGAAACATCTAAAGGTTGTTTTTTTTCTGTAAGATGACTCACTACAACCTGTACAGCTGAGTTCATCTCATCTACGCTTGTTGACATTTTTGTGGTCGTTTATCCGTCACTATCCTTCATGGATGTACGTAACAAACCTGCCGTGTAGGAGGACGACATCCCACCTACGGCCGCCAGTGAGCCTCCGTTCCGCCGTCTCCTGGAACTCAACACAATCTCTCAATCAGCGTTTCTTTCGGCCAAGCGTGTTCCTGTGTAACTTCCTCTGTTCTACGACAACTCAGTTCCACTACAGCATGACTTTAACAAAGTTAAACAACAATTTCATCATGATAACTTGGTTTCGTCCTTTTCCATAAAATTTAACAACGCTGTCTTCTGGTGTCATTTTCTCAGCGTTTTAACTATCTGTGCTGTCTTAAAACTTATTACAGACGTCTCATTAACATATGGAGTGAAAAACACAACATAAGGTTATGATCCGAGGCTGGACTTTTAGATATCTCCATTGTCGTAAGCGTCAGCTGGATTTTGAATGTTGTTTTCTAACAAATCCCAGAAGTTCCAGTTTCATTTCATCTCTCTATGCAAACACGCCTGGTGTGTAATGTCTCTGAATGCTGTTCTTCATGTGTGACGAGGGTCCATTCACCTTAAAACAAAGAGAATTAAAGCTGTAAGCAGCGTCGGTCGGGACCTTGCACTCTGGCTCGTCGCGATCGGATCATTTTGCTTTTTAAAAGTGTGGTGTGCTTTTATTTTGAAAGTTTTATTGACAGGATAAGAAGTTTTTATTTTCCTAATTCCTAATTTTCTAAAAATAAGGAGATAGCGTTTGTTCGGGGGCCAAAACTGGGGCAAAGTCTTATTTTGAAAGGCTAATTGAGGACTTCTTGTTGGATTTAGGTTAAGGGTGTCAGCGTATGATTTGTAGGTCTTTTGGTTTGATCTCTCAATGACATTCCTATGGGCCGTGGCGGCTATTTTAGATACATAGGTGGCGCTAGAGAGCACATTTTGGCACTTTAAGGGTTATTTTTTACATTTTATCTAATTTTTCACCAGACCTGATGTGCGTGCCAAATTTGGTGAGTTTTTGAGCATGTTTAGGGGGTCGAATTTAGGGTTGAAGTGGCGTAATAATAAAGAAAGAAACAAACAAACACATGAAAAACAACAGGGTCCTCGCCCTAACCTCAGACTCATGCAGGTTTTGAGATTTCTGTCTCTGAGATTTTGTGCTTCCTCTCCAATAAAATGGAGTCAAGTAGAAATTAGTTTGTGGTGTTCAGAGTGATGAACATTTAATAAATAAATAAATAAATCCTACAGCAGTTTGACTCTCCAGAAAAAACTTGTTCCTCTTGTTCTGGATAATCCCTGCAACACACTATCAATGTTTTTTTTTTTTTTTTTTTAATTGGAAGCACTTTCTACTGAAGAAGTCGTCCTTGTGAAAACTGTCCACTGTGTATCCAGAGTAACAAGGACGCTGCTGCTGAATTTTTAAACATTTTTTTTCAGTTTTTTTTTCTTTTTTAGAGACAGATATCTCCCAATCTAGACAAATGAAACCAAAACTATCTGCATGGCTGATACAACAGTAGTTTCTTAGAAAAATCCATTAATTTTTAATTCTGAAATTTGCTATTTAGGAGAGATAGTTTATCTTGAAAATGGTTCATTTGGAAACATCAACGACCGTCTTTTTTTTTTTTTCCTGTTCGTTATTAGCGAGAAAATTACAACGTCTGTGTCCACAAAGTCTCCGTCCGTCGGGATCGTCGTCTGTGATAATAATGAAACGTTGGTTCATTGATCCGTCCGTCCGTTCATTGATTCATTGAAGAGCCGCGGCCGCGGTTTAGAGGGGAGGGTGGATCTGATCTGTCTGCGAGCTCGTTACAGAGGGCGAGTCAGACAGTTAAAATTTGATGATGGAAGAAAGAGAGAGAGTGTGAGAGAGAGCATGGATTATTAAACAGAACCGCTCATGAAATGTTAAAGTGGTTGAAATACGCCTTTAAAAAGACACTAATTAAAATGAAATAAATTAAAATTAAATTGTCTCCACTGCTAATGACTTTTTAAACAGTCCGGGGAGGCTGCGTGTGTGTGTGTGTGTGTGTGTGTGTGTGTGTGTGTCTAATGAACAGAGAAACAGCCATATTGCAAAAAAAAACACCTGCAGATTTTTTCTTCTTCTCTCTCTTTCATTCCTCCTTGTATCCTGTTTGAATGTTTTCTTCTTCTTCTCTCCTTACAACCTTCCCTTCATTTCTCCTTCCTTCCTTCCTTCCTTCCCGTCTTCTCATGCACCGTAGAGGACCGAAGTCCTGACGTCACTTCCTGTCGAGCTTCTCGTTCCACCACCTTCTCTCTTCTCTCCACTCAAAACTATATTTCTTACAGACGGTTTCTTTGATCTATCTTTCTGAAAAATACATGTTCCCAGGGTTCACTGTATGCATCCGAAGATAAAAAAGAGTATCTACTGTATACAAACCTTGATATTTAGATGGTGAAACCTACAGTGGCTCTGAAGGTTCAATGCACAGAAAGAAAACAACTCATCAATCTGACAACACGTATACAGCACGTATTTACAAAAAAAAACAAAACAAAAACAACGTTGCAAAGTGACAAAACTCATCATTTCTTGCAGCATTTTTGTATTTGGTTGTATTTTTTGTTTTTGCAACACATTTCAGTGTTTTTCCTCATTTCTTCTGTATAATTCCCCTCTCAGCTGGCCTCTCAGTCTGTCCAGCTTTGTGATGTTTTGCCAGTCCAGCCAAATATCCAGAGAAATTATATTCATATTGGCCGATTCCAAACTTCATGACATTAACATTCGGTACCAGTGCAGGTAGTAGAGATGCAGACAGAAACTCCCTGTTTCACACCAGCCTGCTCGCCAGAATAAAACGTTGGCACTGTATGTTTCTGCAAACCACAGAAACGTTGAATATCTACGTTTACACACGTGAAATACGCAGCATATTGACATTTTTAAAGTGACGTAGTTCACATGTGATCTATGTGAGTTGATCTTTCCTGTATAGGACGAGGAGGAGGAGCAGGTGGACGGTTAGTAAGTTTCTTGGCAGAGAACACGGTTCGAGACCACCTCGAAACCGAAACCAAAGTCCGCTTCCTGTTTCAACCGACAAAAGCGGGTGTTTTTAGTGAGACATCGACCGTTTTTATTTTATTTTTTATTTTTATTTTAACCCAAACCATGATCTCTCCCCTAACCCTAACCAGACCTTAACCACAGCGTTGTCACCATAAAACATCATTATTCAACAGATAGAAATGTTAGCATGCTACGTTTGTAGAAATGTTGACACGTATTACACGTGTTGAAAGGTAGATATTCAGCGTTTCTGTGGTTTGCAGAAACGTTCAATGCCAACGTTTTCTTCTGGCGACTGGGTTGTTCACGCACATGGACGTAGCAGGAAGTAGCAGCTACTCTCTCGCTTCCCACGAGCCTGAAGCTTGACGGCATGTTTGTGTCGATGAACGTACTCAGTTACTTTCTCATGTTGCTTCTATCCTGACATACAACGTACAGTATTTCCAGAGCGACTGGTTGCATGCTTTGTTTTTCTTGTTCATGTCTCGGTAGCTTATTAAAGTTGAATCATAGAGACTTGTTTAATCTTCTACGTACTAGAGGTGTGCCCAAATACAAATACATTATTCAGCAAAGCACAGATAGTGGGGTGTTTTTTTACGAATATTTGTTTCATACAAATATTTCAAAAATTATTTGTTGTCAGGAAGAAAAATGTCAAATACCAGCGTGCAGGTCGGTTACATCACTATCTCAGTGTCTCTCCTCTGCTCTGCTGTGACGTCTATCAGCAGGTCTCAGTGAGGGGAGTCACATCCACCTGCTACATGACGCATATTTTCCTAATTTGGACGTCACTCCTGGAGTTGGGAGTGTTCCCCAGAGATAAAGCTGACACATGCTTCATGAACACTTATTTTAATTTTCTGAAATTAAAAGCATAATAAAAACAAAAACAGGATTTTTTAAGCCTCTTTCCACTTTTATTCAAATACAAATACAAATAATTTTGCTTCCTCAACAAATACAGATACAGATACAAATACTGGGCCCTCTGCACATCCCTACTATGTAGTTAATGGAGTAGAAATCAACTTTTATTCCATCCTTAACTCTTCCCAAAGAAAACAAAATAAGTGATTAGTTGTCAGTCATCTCGTCTTCCTCTCATCACTCTACCGAGTGACTTTTGAGTCTTTTATCAGGATGTCAGGAAGTTATTTCAATGTTTAAATCATAATAATAAATGGTATCCTGTCACGCCGCCAGCGTTTGAGTCGTAACTCTGAGGAAGAGTTTGTTTGTGTCTCTTTGGCTGCTGAATTTAGTATTTTCTGACTGTGACTGACAACGTTTTCAACTCATCACTAGGTCCTGTTGATGCCTTTCTTTTCATCATTATAAAATATTAATGAATTAAATATAAATAATGATATTTGGTTTTAAAATCCCAGGATGTTATTTCCAGGCTGCAGTGTTTGAGTTGTGTATAAATAGGAAGTCAGAGTGTTGAGACGGTTTATTGCATCACATCATGTCATCAAATGTTTGACCAGAGTTCATATCCTGTAACATCATCTTAACCAACATGATGGGATGTAGAAACACGGACTTTTAAAAAAAACAAAACAAAAACTTTTGTCATTGAACCGAATCCAAACCATCTGTGTTCTCGGCTACGAGGTTCGATGACCTCGCTGTTTATGGGAGAAGCGAACTTGTTTGTCGTGCATCTAAAAGACTTGAGTGACATGTTGAGCAAAGATATGTTTATACAGCTGGATTTTTTTTTTTTTATGTCATTTATTTTCTCCGTCTAACCTTTCCTGCACTCTTTCTTTTCAGGAATCATTTCTTCCTTTAACCTGAATGTAAACGTGTCTTTCGTTCAGCAGTCCTTCACTTCCTGCCCCTCCTGTCCCCCCACACCCCCCCAGTCCCCTCCCAATCCAATGTTAGGTCTTGATAAATTGGCTTTGACACTCTGCCAAAATGGCTGCCCTCTCTCTCTCTCTCTCTCTCTCACACACACACACACACTCTCTCTCTCTCTCTCTCACACACACACTCTCTCTCTCTCTCTCTCACACACACACACACACACACTCTCTCTCTCTCTCTCTCCCCGGTGTTCTTACACCCTTCGCTAATTGAATTGGCAATTTGTGTAACAGTACCGATCCCCCTCTTCTCTCTCTCTTTCTCTCTCTCACACACACACACACACATACAAATTCTTTTACTACTCTAATACACACATACATGATCTCTCTCTCACTAACACACACACACTAACACACACACCTTCTCCCCAGGCTCCGGCCAGCAGTCTGCAGGTTGTCGTTTACTCATTTAATCCAACCTTCCAGCATCGCGAGGGAGCAGGTAGCAGCTCTAAGCCGACACACGTACACACACACACACACACACACATGCACACACACACACACACACACACACACACACACACACACACACACACACACACACACACACACACACACACACGTACACAGGGGCTACAGAAGGATTCCTAGTTTGTTGCCAGTTTTATATTAAACAACAGTTTTTAATATTTTCAAGAAGTTTTGGTTTTATACATTTTTTTAAATATAATTTCTTTATGAGTTTTTCTTTCCTGTGATTTGATTTTACTTTGTGATTTTTAATTTTTCTATTATTTGTTTTCCCTTTTCGTTCAGCATCAATTCACATGAAAATTTGAAAGTGAAAATCTGTATTTTTTATTATTAGAAGAGATGAATGTGTGTGAATGTGCATATGTATGTGAATGTGTGCATGTGTGTATGTCTGTGTGTGTGCATATATGTGTGTGCATGTGTGCATGTATGTCTGTGTGTGTGTGTGCATGTGTTTGTGTGTGTGTGTGTTGGACTCATCCCGCAGTTTCAGGTCTTGTTTGTAACCACATCTCTCTCCTGAGTGTGTGTGTTTGTGTTGTTGGTTGGCCACGAGACCCCTGAACCTTCAACACACACACACACACACAGACACACACACACACACACACACACACACACACACAGACACACACACAGACACACACACACAGACAGCTAAATGCTCAGAGCGTTGCTGGAGGGGTTCGCTGAAAACACACAAACACACTCTCTCTTCTCTCTTTCAGCGAGGCCAAACAGGGAGAAAGGGAAAGAGAGGTTGTCATTGTTATTCTCTGGCCTTCATGTGTTCTTCTTTTCCTCTTCCTCTCCCACTCTCCCCCCTCCTCTTCCTCCTCCTCCTCCCCCTCCTCCTCTTCCTCCTCCCCCTCCTCCTCCTCCTCCTCTGGGGACTATCGGTGGACTGCTATGACCTGCAAGGTAAAAGGGTCACATGACAAACAGAGACTGACTGACAGATTTACACTGTAAGACTGAAAAAACACTCCGAATGTGTTCAATGACAAAGTTTTTCTTTTTGCATCAAATTCTGTCTTTGTTCTACATCTCAGCGTAGAAACTATGATATAGCTCATGGGAGGGAAAGATCATAGTTAGAATTAATAAAAAGTTCTCATTTAAAATGTTTATTTTAATGACACTGACGTTCTTCTTCATAGAAACACAGGAGATAGTGTAACAATCTGATTTTATTTGTTTACACAAAAGATACACATTGATATACACGAAAAACAACAAAAATGTGATGGACAGGTGCAAAAACCCTTAAAGGGGCTCGATGAGGGAACGCGCCAACGCAGACTCAGTTATAAAAGGAGGAAAAACATTAAAAGGATGAAAAGGAGAGAAAACGAAAGACACAATAACAGACATTATGACGACCAGTTTGAACTATTTTAGTTTCTTAGAAAGTTTGGAAAGTTTTAGCATCATGGCAGGTGGCTTTAAATACAACATTACCCATGAGCCTCAGCTGCCTCCGACACGGACGAGCAGCCGATCAGAGCCGTGATTGAACAGAACAGAACAAAACACACGACGCCACATGTGTCGAATTCATCCGGACTGACTGAAGCTGCAGCTCGTTTTTATCTCTGATTGGATGTTTCTCACTGAAATGCATCATGGGAGTTGTAGTTGATTTCAACAGTTACATTTTTAAGTACAGTCTTGAACTTTTGTCTTGTTTTATTAAAGAATCAGATATTTTCTGTCGACCGGAACAGTTTCAGGTTCATTTAAGACTTAAAATGTTTCAGTTATGAGCTTTAAAGAATCTTATTTTACCATTAAAATCCTCATAAACAAAACTAAAAGTTCCTGACTAATAGTTTCCTCTTAAGATCTCTTTACAAATCTGCTGAGAGCAGCTTGATATCTCACTAGTGATTGGTTGACAGTGACCAGTCAGGAGCTGCAGTCAATCAGTCGATCGACAGGAAATTAAATGTCAACTGTACTGACAATTAAATCGTTTTTATGACAAAAATTCACAGGTTTCAGCTTCTCATATGTAGCGATTTAATACTTTTCTTTATATATCTTTGGATTTTGGACAAAAGATGAAATATGAAGAGATAAAATAAAGGTTATTTTCACTATTTTCTGACTTTTTTATTGACAAAACGATTCTCTAAAACAAGAAAACAAACCGTCAGATTAATTGATAATGAAGATAATTGTCGTCTGTGTCTCTGAATGTCGTCTCAGATCGTTTTTATCCTCCTTCTATTCCAGGAGCTGTTACGTCATTTTGATGAAAATTATTGTTTTTTTTTTGTTCCTTCACTGTAAAAAAATCAGTCATGTTTCACTTCAGATTATCAAACGTGACATTTATTTTTCTTCAGATAAGTCTGATTTTCCCACCAGATCGAGCTCAGCTCTTCAATCCTTCCTCCCTCAGCTCCTCCTCCTCCTCCTCCTCCTCCTCCTCCTTTGTCTTTTTTTATAAAAAGTATCTCGTTCACGAGGGCTTTTCATTACATCATTAATTGAGCCCAATTCAGCTACATTAGCTCCCCAAAAACGACAGCAGGGGTGTGTGTGTGTGTGTGTGTGTGTGTGTGTGTGTGTGTGTGTGCTTAAATTTGGTGTAATGAGGTCTGCAGGGAGACGAGTACAGAGTTTGTGTAGAGAAGAGAAAATTACCTCAGGGCAGAAAAATCTCTCTTTCAGTGAGCTTTAATGCCCCCTCTGTCTGCCTGTCTCACCGCCGTAAACTGTCTCTCTTGGTCTGGTCCACTTTTGTTTCATCATGTCGCATTTTTTAATTTTTTTTTTTTTTTTCCTTACTTACTCTGCCGTCTCAAGACAAAGCAGTTTTTTATCAATAATCATTTATCAGCATGTAGAGAAGATTTTAAACATATATAAGATAAATTGTAGCGGTGTTAAAATTATTATTATCATCACCGTTCACCACTTATAGTTAAATATTTATGAACAAATGAATATAATAATAAACATATAACAGAAGATCAGAACCAAACAGATGAGTCAAACTTGGTTTAGTGATAGTGAGAAATACAAACTCACAGGTGAAGCTCACTGAGGGCTCAGACAGCGGGGCGTCTCAGCTGGTCCGTGGCAGCTCACTACCGACCACGGGATGATGATGATGATGATGATGAAGAAGAAGAAGAAGGATCTTTGAGGCAGATAATGCCGCTTTGTTCTTGAAAGCAGGCGGATGTTGGTAGTCGGCGCCACCGTCTTTGATGAGTCTCTGTCCGTCGTAGCTGAATATATTATTTACTGGACTAAACTTGTAATTTCATTGGTCTAAAATTAAAAATGTAATAAAAACAAAAAAACAGGATTTTTAAGCCTCTTTCCAAATTTTTATTCGAATACAAATACAAATAATTTTGCTGCCTCAACAAATACAGATACAAATACAAATACTGGGATCTCTGCACATCCCCTAGTGAACAGGACAAACTGGAGCGGCCTTTCACGCCCAAATGACGATACGCCTCTTAATTAATATTCACTCCTTCGTGTGAGAAGAAAACGTGGTTTCCTTTTACTTTTTATGGAATCATTCGATTTGTTATAATCATTCTCCAGTTAATCACGATGGCTCACCAATAGTGATTTTAAAACATAAATTGCGTCGTACGATGTGTTACTCAAACATTCAGAAAGAAAACAACACACGGTTTAAATAGTTACTCAATAATCTGAACTACTTAACTATCAAAAATAATTTCTAATACTGTTGATAAATGAACAGAAGGTTACGATACAATAAAATGCAGTTAGTGGAAGCTTCTTTTCAAACCGAGCATATTTATTCTCCTGCTGCTGTTTATAAAACGGAGCTCGCACCCGACATCTTGAGCGTAACACTTTGTTCTTCTCTAAAACTAGCGACAACAACCTTCAAAATAAAAGCATTTCCGTTTAACTGGAAACCAGGCATTTCTAGTGTATTCTCCATATAAACACTGAATAATTACCATTTCCAGGTTTATCCTGATGTGTACATTTTACTGTAAATGCTATAACTGTAATTGTCCAAGTCAAAATGATCTACCTTCTACAAACATGCAAAACATATATTTATTTATAAATATATTGAGAATTCTTTATATGTACAATGTATGTTGATGTACCTTACATAACTGCATGAGCCCATATTGCACAATTTAACTCCTTACTCTGATGAATTGCACTGAATGGAATCAGTCAGAGATGCATAGAGCTTTGATCGAAGATAATATTTCCGCCTTGTTTTGAAAGTCTCGGAACAATGAGTCAGCCGCTTGCAACGAATGTCTCTTTTACCGTCTCTCCATCCATCCTCGGAAGGACTTCTTGTTCTTAACGATGAAGCGGCTTCTCACCCGGGAACGATGCTTCGACGGCGGCGGCTTTCGCTCTTGAAGTGAGAAAAATGACAGCTGTCCGGACAACAAGGCAGGGAAGTCGGTGTCGTAGTTTTTTATGAACAGTCCGAAAACGCTGCTCCACATTTCCCTTGTTCAGTATTGCGATGGTAAACCGGCGGATGAGGCAAACGCACTTCGAAAAAATGACAAAAAAAATAGTCCTACTCCCATTTTTATACCCTTTCTTAAGTTTAAGAGAAAAAAAACTGAGGGCTAAAAATTGGAGGCTAACTCGCTAGCTTGTTAGTTTTGCAGCACTTAGCGCTGTTGTTTGCGCATGCACAGTGACCTTAGTGTCAGAAAAGGTCAGATGTCAGACTGGCTGCTCGGTATATCAATCAAGTGACAAATTTCATAGTTGGGATGGATGATAGGCTGACATGCGATCTACCCACAATACCTTTGCGATCGACGTATTGGGCACCCCTGCTCCGTTATCTACGGTCACCGGATGGCAGTTTATCACATCTGAATTTTAGTAATTTATCTGTTTTTTATTGTACAGATATCAAAGTTAGACTGAGTGATATTAGCAGGCTTACTGGACGATTGGACAACTAATTCACATTAATTCAGACTTGTGCTCGATGAAGAGTTACAGTGTTAACCGTGTCAGGGACGCAATCTCAATTTCATGGCAGCCATCTTTATCTCAGGTCACATCAAGGGGCTGATGGAGAGAAAGAAGGAGTATGTATGGAGGGAAAGGTTCAGACTTGACTTGTTTAATTCTATTCATTGTCTTGATGTGACGTGTATCCAGTGTATCCAGTCTCTCTCTCTCCCAATAAAAGAAACTCAAAAAGTCTTTGTCCCGGGGAGAAGTAATCCTTCAGCTGGTCTCTGTGTGTTCAGACCTTTTCCTGCGGTTCGTAGTCAGATGAATCAAAGAAAGAGTGGTTAAGTGGTTCAGTCCCGCTGTTAATCTTGTTATCCTGACAAGGCAGAGCTCTCTCTCTCTCTCTCAGGAGCCCCTGCTGCATAGTCT
>NC_058120.1:28606337-28618837 GCF_914725855.1 Thunnus albacares | reverse complement strand
AATTGTGCGGCTCTTCTGGACTTTTTTAATGTTAGTGGACCAAATGGATCCAATTCTGATAGTGAAACGAGTCATTTCACAGAGGTTCTGATGCTCAAACGCTCAAAAGGGATGTACAGCTGTCCCTTTTCCCATGATTGTGTGCTGGAAAAAATGCTTTTTGGGCCCAAGGCGGACCTGGAAGTTGTAATTCCACGGTTTGGCTGCTATGTCAGATTGGCTTCAAGGCCCGACGCACTTCCTGGGGGCTCGTTTTGTCCCACACACTGAACACAGCCAGTCCAGAGAGACACGTTAACACACATTTACTGAGAAATACTGACGACTCTCTCCAAGGAGAGGAGTAGATTTGTTGCTAAAGTTGCTAAAAGGGTCTTAAAAGTCACCAAATCTAGTGAGAAATCTGCTAAATTGGCAACATTGAGTACCTGAGTATAGGTATCGATCTTATAGTCCGGTTCAGACTGGTGAGTTGAGAGATGATAGAGCTGGTATTTTCTGGTATATAATGAACATCACAGACATGGTGCTGCTAGCGAGGCCATGATGAATACTATATTTATTCTCTCTTATACTTAGTTGTTAAATCCCTGGAATATTATAGTCTAAATCCTATCAAACACATCTATTTTTTTTTCTCAGAAAAAAAAAAGATTTTACACCATTTTGTTATCTGAATTATCTCATGATTTGCCTTTGAGCTTCTCTGACGCTAAATTATTCCCTATAATGTACCTTTACATTATTAGCGTAGTGATTCCTCATAATTCACCCTCAGATTTTTTCACCACAGTGAAACTTCAATTATTCCTCAACATCCAGCTGCTGCCGCGGCTAAGCTGAATTATTAAATGGAATTATGAAAGTATGATAATGACTAGGTTATCGCTGTTAGCTCCCTCGGGTGTGTGTGTGTGTATGTGTGTGTGTGTGTAAAGTGTGTGTGTGCCTTGTAGTTTTAATCCCTAACATGCTCCACTCCTTATCTGTTTAACATACAGCCCAAAGGCTGAGCTTTTAACATCACAACCGGGCTGACGCGATACCACAGCTGATAGAGGCGGGTAATCAGTGTGTGTTTAATGTGTGTGTGTGTGTGTGTGTGTTTTACATGATATGCACTATTTGTAAGTGTGTGTACTTTTTTTTTTTTTGAGATGATTTTATAAAACCTGCAAAAGCACTGATGGTCTTTTTCATTGTTTCTAAACCTAGAAATTTTATGTGTATATGTGCATCAGTTACATCTGATTATTATTCTTATTCCACACTTTTATCCCTTTATCATATTCAAGCACCCTGACAGAGAAAAGAATCCTTACAGATATAAAGACAAACTGAAACATCCACATACTGTATGTAACAATAAAGCAGTTTAATGGTTCCTGTTTCTTGCAAAAGTGGAGTGACATCTTGTCACGTACCTGCCATAACTTATTTAACCACTGATTTAATGCACCGCCCAGGAGTTCGCTGACTGACACAAATCAAACACTCAACACGGTCTTAACGCGTGTTGCACCCGCCGTGGTGTCAAGAGCCTTTTTTGATTCTGTCTGATTATCTGCTGCCTCAACAAGATTAGAATAGTCAGACCACCTATCTCCGCTATTGTCTCTGTCGCTAATCATCTCAGATGTTCTCTCTCACTCTCTCATCAGAGCTGATCTGTTTTCGGTTGTTTTGTTTCTCTTTAACTGAGAAAAGCAGCCTTCAGATTCTTGTCAAACAGGTTTGAAATGACTTGCAGTGGCTTCTTGCATTCAGATTTTATTTTGTCTCACATTAGAAGATATTCACAGCTGAGCGTTCCTCCGTATCTCTTCATGGTTGTCAGGTGAGATGAATCAGGTAGAGTGAGGCGTTCTGTGTGTCTGCTGGCAGCTAGAGGGCGCTGTTCCCAAACTAGGAAACCTCTCAGTCTTAGCGGGTATCAGTAGAAGAAAGAAGAGACGGAGTAGGATGTCGTGCATTAGTGCTGCCTACAGCCGTATCCATCACCAAGTCCTTGTTGTTGCGTTTGTTCTTTATCTGTCTCGCTTTAATCCTGCAGACAGCCGCGGCACAGAGAGCGAGAGCGTGTCGCCGTGACAACCGGCTCTCCTCTTCCGCCGCTCTGCACATCATGTTGTCATGTGTGAGTGTTAACACGAGGCTGGAACAAGCCGGAGCAGCCGAAGCCGCTGCGCATCCGCTCACGCTGCGCTGAGCATCGCCGCCGTGTTGAGCACGTGTGTGTGTGTGTGTGTGGTGTGTGTGTGTGTGTGTTATAACACCGTGTTCTGATCCTGCAGCTTGAGACACTAGACATCCCATAATACCTTGTTATAATCCCCGGAGAGTCACTATGACAACCATAGGAGGTAGATCCCGTGGCAGATTGAAGCAGCTGTGAGATTGGAAGTGACACGAACAATGTGGGCCTCCCCTCACCTGGAAGAGAGTGTGTGTGTGTGTGTGTGTGTGTGTGTGTGTGTGTGTTTCCGTGTGTGTGTGTGTGTGTGTGTGTGTGAGAGAGAGAGAGAGAAGTTTTGCACAAGTGTTTTGCTTTTGAGATTTATTATAAATGAAATGACTGATTTTCAAAGCATACCTGCCTCTAATAACTGTATTTTCCTTCAGTAGTTTCAAATTGAACATGATTTTCAGACCCACGACAGGATTACACCACATTTATTCCTCATGTAGATTCACTTATTTCATTCATCTTTGGGAAAAAACATACGGTTACTCAGATGTCTGTAAATGACTACAGTATATTAAGCATTAATTATCAGTCTATAGCTGTTCTTGGTTGCTCAGAATGTGATTGAAACGTGAAGATTTAATGGAGACTTCTAAAAAATCTAATTGCTTTCATGATGCTTTTGGCTTTTAAATTGAATTTTTAATTTTGGAGCAGCTGAACAGCACAGAAGATAAAATAATAGCAGCTTATTTGGGCTATTTTGTTTACATATATATATATATCTTGAAACAGACACTTGTTGCCATGATACGATCAGAAAGAAATATCCATCTTCACTGTTTATTATCAATGCATTCGACCAGCGGACAGTTTGTACAGTCCTCACTGCAAACTGTTCAACATGCAACCAAACAGCTGACATTTACATTAACTGTAGCTGTTTGCTTGCTAGTAAGATGTGTCTATATGTTCTAGAAATGAGCAGGAATCCAGATTTCAGTTATCTCACATGTTGCACATTTAAAACTTAAAAAGATCTTCTCTTGTAAACACTTCAGTTATGTATCAATCGGTTGCTAGGGAACGTCTGTGGTGCCGTCCAATAAAAAAGCAACCAATTATGTAAACAGAAAGTCAGTGTAGCATCACAAACTGTAACATAACTGCCAAAAAAATATCAGTTTTAGACAAAATAAAGTGATCTGTGTGAAAGATACTGTATGTGTGTGTGTGTGTGTGACTGCTAGGTGCACATGCGTGTGTTTACGTGTGTCAGCCTGTCTCCTCTATCACGAGTGTGTGTTCCACATCATTGTGTGTGTGTGTGTGTGTGTGTGTGTGTGTGTGTGTGCGCGGCCTTTTCAGCAGAGAAGGAAGGCCGACGTGTTGGCGGCAAATTGGCCTCATTAATCTCCCGCTTAATTGATTGTGAGAAGTTTGAGGATGACATTTTAAGAAAGCGTGGCGGACGGGGCGCGGCGTGATTGATTTGGCTAAAACGCAGCGCTAATGAATGCCAGCCAGTCACTTAGGTGGTAGAGACCAGACACTAATTTCAGAGAGATTAGGCCAGAGAGGTTGATAACGCTTAATGAAGAGAGAGAGAGGGAGAGAGAGAGAGAGAGAGGGAGCAGTCATTAAACAGGATGTAAAGCTCCATGTGTACTCTCCTGTCAGCTTCTGTGTGTGTGTGTGTGTGTGTGTGTTGATGAGACTAAATGAGAGAAGCTTGGATTTGTATGAACTTTATTCAGTCATCAATACAGGAAAATAAATCGACACGCTGTCTCTGAAGGAATGTTTCGAAGCCTGGACTCTGGTTTATCTTCGACAAATGTGTATAAAGCCTTTTGTGTCTTCAGAGGGAGCTGATGATGTCACTGATGATGTCACTCGAGGCTGTACACTTAAAGTTTGAAAAATGGAAAAAAAAAATCTGGTGGTGTGTGTGTGAGTGAGGAAGAAGCGAGGTCAGCGGATCTACTGTAGTTGCTGCCTTATCCCTCATCTACCTGAATCTCTGACGTTGTCACGTTGCATTGTGGGTAATGTAGGCGCCAGGTTTCGACAAGGAAGGAGGAAGAGCGCACGGAATAAAAAATGGACTGCATCGATGTCCGTCATGACTCTGACAATGTTATAGGAGCGCCATGATAAATTGGTGTAATATTCTTTTAATATACGACCCACATAGAATTAAAAGTAAAAGAGGAAATATGTGACATCCATCTACAACAAAAACATGCCGGATTTCAAAACCAACAATTGTGTGCATCCACTTACTGGTGGAAGAGGTCCGGTCCATCCATCAATGATTCTTAGATAACTTCCCTGAAAATGAGCCATAAAGGTCCGACATATTTTAGGGTCCCCATCCTTCACATCTGCATTATTAACTATGATTGTGCTTCGTGGGGCCAAACCGGACTACGGGAGGTAACTCCGGTGCTTCTGGAGGAAATAAGCGTCTGGTTTTATATGACGAAGAGTGTTTACTCTGTTTTATTTTTGCCGCACAGCATTTGCATACTTTTTTTTTTTAAATAATCTTGAACTGTCTATGTTTTTATTTTGTTTTGCTGAGATTCTGAAGAGGATTTGTTGTTGTTGTTGTTGTTGTTGTTGAAAGATGAACTCTTGTGAATAAAGACTGTATTTGGCAGGTTGGAACTGTGGGTTTTGAAATAAGCACTTATTGTACAAAACACACAGGGATGAAGTGTAATTTTCTGTGATTGTGTTTCTTGTTTGCTTGTATGTTTGTGCTGTCTGGCTGTTAGCTTAGTTGTTGTTTTTTCTATTTTGTGAGTATTCTTTGTGTGGTTGACTGGTCCTATCAGAGAAACTAAAATTACTGACTGGCACCCCAGTTCAACACCAGTTGAACCGCTGTCATTTGATCCAAATGCTGTTTGATTATGATGATTATTATGATGAGAAACCTCAGATTACCAGAGTTTATGTCTGCATTAGCAAATAATTGGCCGGTTAGTTTACATACGTATGTCTAAAGTATTTACCAGCAAAGACATTTCTTAAGTTTTAATGGAACCACTGAGTTTAGTAAATCACTGGTTTGAAGCTAGTTGTTACTGAGAAGTTATTGATGGGTTTATGAATAGTTGGTACAACCTGATCCCAGACAGGAAGTGGAGGGAAGTTTAGTTGGTGCTGATGAAGTGAAAGCGTTGTGGTGTTTTTGGACTTTAAACAGCAGATTGATGTTTGGTGTGTTTTTTTAAAGACACCATGTGGTGTTTGAAGATGAAGAGGGAGCGGACAGACGGACACTAATTACACAGAAGGAAAGTAAACTGTGTGTGTGTGTGTGTGTGTGTGTGTTAGTCAAAAGTAAAGAATCAGAGAGTGATTGATGAAGAGAACAACTGTGTGTTTTTATGCTTTGGTCAAGTCAGAAAGTGAACCGTCGGAGAGAGAGAGACAAAGAGGAAGAAAGTGTGTGTGATTTTCTTTGTGTGTGTGTGTGTGTGTGTGTGTATAACAGCCTGACAGAGCACCTGGCAGACACACAAACACACACACCTGCACACAAACGCAGCCTGTCTGGTTGTTTTTATGCGTCTTTCTATGTGAGAATCAAACACAGGACGATCTGCCACTCCGGAGACACGTTGAGAAGGAGACAATGAGAATAAAGGAGACGAGCGATGAAACAGGAAGACGGGGAAGCGAGAAGACAAGGAGACGGAGAGTCGAGGAAATGAGGAGAGAGGAAGATAAATAAATGAGACGATACAGACAGGTGGAAAGACAAGAGAACGGCAAGACAGGGATAGGACGAGGAAGGCGGGAAATAAGGAGACAAGGAGGGGAGGGATGGAGATGGCAAGAAAGGAAGACAAAGAGACAATACGATAAGAAGACAGCAAGATGTCAGAGAGGCAAGGAGACAAGGAGGGAAGGAAATGAGGAGAGATGACCTGTTGACAAATCTGGAAAGACTAATCAGGGAGAAAGACAGACACACAGGAATACCAAAACAAGGTGACAAGCCCGGGAGACAAAATGGCAGCGAGGCTGGGACACGAGACAAAAAAAAACAAACAATGTGAGAAAGAAGATGGAAAGACAAAGACACAGCGAGACAGAGATACAGGGAGAAAGAGAGATGGGAAGGATGTAAGGAGACATAAAGCGAAGAAACACAAGGAAACGAGTATAAAGGAATAAATAAGGACAAGGAGACAGGTGAAGAGGGCTCGGATGTTGTGCTCTCATACATCCATCTTTGTGAGGTTGAGACCTTGAAAGTCAGGACTTCATAATAACAGTGATAAACATTATTTGTATGGCAGCTTTCATGCAAAGATGCAGCCCAAAGAGGGTTAAAAGCAATTTCAAGCCAAAAATAAAAATGAAAATAAACAACGACAACAAGTAAAACATTTGATAGTAATACGATAAAACATAAATAAAATAAATAGAGAAAAATGATGTAAAGTTTAAGATTTAATAAGGTTGAATTACCCCTAATGAAAAGCCAAAGTGAAACAGAGATATACAGTTTTGTATCATCTGCGTAAAGTGTAATTAAAATAGAAGAGGACCCAGAATGCGTCCTTGAGGAACGCCTAAATAAAATGACTGTCACACAAAATAAACTTCCTGCCAAGTACGAGCAACACTAGAGAAACCTACCTATTTCTCAAGTTTATTGTTACACAGACTTCCGACATTTTATTTTATTTATTTAGAAAGTGAGGATATTTTAAGAAAGTGCAGATTTTTGGGGGGAAATGAGAGTAATCTGGGGAAAGAGTCGACATTTTGCTCTGATCTCACTTCTTCTAAAAGGGGATAAAGACTCAGTTTTAGGGTTAAGTTTAGAATTTAGGGGCTAAAGAATAAATTATGTTAATGAGCTTCCTCTCTAACTCAGAAGTGTAAATGTGTTTGTGTTTGTGTGCGAGAAAGTCTCCGATGAAATGCAATGAACACACACACACAAACACACACACACACACACACACACACACACACACACACACACACACACAAAATCATCTCTTAGAGGAGATACAAGAGTGAGCCGACAAATCAGCACACACACGCACACACAATCAGAGTGACGGCCGCTGACGTGCCCCGCCCCGCTTTAATAGATGGTTTATGGTAAATACCTCGACTGTTGTTCAGACGCTCTCATCCATAACACACACACACACACACACACACACACACACACACACACACACACCAAAGCATTACTCAGTCCTGACACAGAGGTGATGAAACACACAAACACATACAACAACAACACAAACACACACACACACATCTTTGACCACATTTGTCAAAGAAGATGAAGGAAAAGATGAGATATTTTAATTAAAGTACGATCAAAGTTAAAACTAATAAACACATGCACACTTCTAATGAATCTCTGTGTTGAAAACAAACCGCCGATATTCAAATAATGGCGAAGTCTCAAATGATAGTTGGCAACACGAACAAACAAAGGTAAAAACACACTGAGGATGATGGAATTACTTCCAGTCTACTACGACAGCTCACACAGTACAGTACATTTAGTTTAATGTCTATTTCCACAACACTAATTAAATCAGTACAACATGTTTTATTCACCTGCTCTGCTGCTCTTAACAGAAATAAAGTTCCTGTGCTCCTGATCGATGTGAAGCTCCCATCAATAAAACTCAATACTTTCACATTTAAAGCCTACAGTGTATATTAATAGTTCGCTGGTTTAACAGAGCGAAATGTGAAAAGTTTACAGGTTTATTTAAACCACATTTCTTGATTATGTCCTTGTTTTTAAATTTTTAGATTCCCTGTTAACATATGGTCAAGTTGTCAAATTAATTTACAGTTTTATCTGTGGATCATGGGTATAATTTCTGCTAAATAAGCTAATATAAATGTAGTTTTGCCTCCAATGAAAATCTTGTTGCTAAACATCATGATTTAACTTTCTAATGTGGCCTCAGTGAATAGAGACGGTTTAATACTCAGCTAAACGTGAATTATATATGAAATTTTACATTTCTGTATATGTAAATGGTTAAATGATGTCATTCTGGCAGCTCAGCGGGTTGTCTCTGTTACTTTAAAGCAGCTTTAATCAGGTTATTTGGCCACTTGGGAGCAAAACTCCACACACACACGTTAGACATGTTATCACCTTATAAAATACTTACAGCTGCCATGTTAGCAAACAGTTGCCTGTTTACACATCCGGCAACTTTATCATCCAGTCATGTTTATGTCCACCTTAATATTTACTCTGCTTTTAACTCTGGTTTTGTCTCCACCAACTCCTGAGAAAAATATCTGAGTCTTCAGCTGCTAAAATGTTCCCTTTTCTTCACCAGCTGGTCTGTAACTTTGTTTGTCTGCTGCCATAAAACCAGAACTAAGAGCTAATAGAGTCTAAAAAAAGCTCAGATAGAGCGTCTCATATTGATCAGTGCAGCTTTAAACTGTGAATTCAGACAATAAAATAAATTAACACATAATAAAAAGGATTTTTTAGAAAGAAAACGTTGAAAAAGTGTTTAAAAAGACATCAGCTGGAACCTTTGCAGTCACAGTTTACATGATAAATAGAAACATATGAATAAAAAAAGATTAAAGTCTTAAAGTGGGAACAAAGAACAGCAGCAGCAGTTTGTGCGACAAAGAAAGAAACCAGAACGTCTGTCCCGTTTGATATGAATCAAGCGTTTTCAGTCCTTCACCTGCAGCTGTTAACCGGCCGCTTCACTCCGCCGTGCCGCGTAAAAACAGATGTAAGGTGCCCGCGTGTTGTCACGGCGATGAGGGGGGAATTAAAGACGACAGAGGATGCCAGCGCAGACACGACACCGCTTCCTGTCAGCCTGTCAATCAAACTGTCAGCCAATGAGTGTCACCGTAGGTAAAAATTAGACGCGGAGACGTGAAAGGACGGGAGGGATGACAGGACAGATATGCTGCTGCTGCTCGCTCTCTCGCTCTCTCTCTCTCTCTCTCTCTCTCTCTCTCTCTCTCTCTGTCTGTCTGTCGTGGGAATTGTACTGTGGAGGGTTAGAAACAGGAAGTGGTGAAATGTGTCAGGGAGAAGAAAGGTACAGTAGAGGAAGTCACTTAAAGACACTGACAGAGGATTTAAAGGACCATACCGCTGATTTTACTTTACACTCATGTTGAGCAGTTTCTGGTTTCTGTGTCAGTTCATTTCTGTGGAAATTACTGCATAAAGATTAAATCACCTTTATTGTGTCGTCATGTGATGGAAGAAATACTCAGACCTTTTACTTAAGTAAAATTAACAATACATATCAAAATATACTTAAAGTACCAAAAGTAAAAGCACTCATTCTGCAGAACAGCCCCTTTCAGAATAAAATATATTATTGAATTATATTGATGTATTTTGCATGTTGCAGCAGGTAATATTGATTAATATACCGCTGGGTGGCTTAATCTATAATAACATGTCATAACTTATTTGTTGATTATATTTTGTATTTTAATTTGAGGCAAATAAATAAATGTAGAGTAAAAAGTGCAATATTTGCCTCAAATGTAGTCAAGTATACAGTTTCATAAAATGGAAATACTCAGGTAAAGTATTAATACCTCAAGATTTTACTTAAGTACAGTACTAGATATATATATTTAAAGATTCCCTCCAGACATGTTTTAAGACGTATTAAAAGATTTTTACTCTGAATAATAATCTGTGTCTGATAGGGCTTTAACTCAAAAAAAATGTTTTATGTTTTTTATCAATTATATCATTAAAAATCCTTAAAATGACATCTACTTCTTCTCCCTCGTTATAAACGTCAGGATCTATGAATCAAGCTAAGGTACCAGAATCGGCCTCCTGACTCTTTGTGATGATGTCACAAATCCTGCTCGTAGCCCCGCCCCCTTAAAAAAATCTGATTTTTCAGTGAGTTCAGAGAAACTTTCCTCCTTCAGCGGATGAATGAAAACAACAAACTCTGCACCACACACATCATTCTGCACAGAGAAGCTCAAACATCCATCTGATAACAAGCAGATAAATTTACACTAAAACTACACGAGTGGCGAGAAGAAAAGCAGCGATTCCAACACATGTAAGAAGTTCCTGAAGTGTTTATTTGATCCCTGATCGGTGCAGCCACTGAACAACCTGTGTGGTTGAGAGAGCATCGATCTGTCATGTGATGCATCTGTTTCCGAGGGAGCAGAGTGAAGAAGAGTCTGTGAGGATGATGATGAAACTTTAGTCTCGCAGAGAGTCCGTTGATGCGACTCATCCATGTGTTTATAACAGTTTATGGAGAGTTGTTCCTTATAGTTAAATTATATAAACCTCCAGATGCTCTTCAGAAAACTGCATGGATGTAACCTGAGAGAAACAGGCAGATAATTTCTGTTTAATTAACGTATGAGTTTATTAAGCAAACCAAGATAAAATAATAATACAGCATAATGTATGAAGCACTGCAACTTGTTCAGTTTTTTATTTTAATCTGATTTATTTTATGGCCACTTTTGAGGCTATTGAACTATAATTGGAGTTTACTGAGATGCGTTTCTAATATTAAATTAATAGAAAACTGAACATAATTCTGTATTATTCTTTATCTCACCTCTTTATCGACATATTTAAAATGCATATCAAAACAACGAGGGGTCTAAGAGTTTCAAAAAAACGCAACACAGAAAAATAAAAATAAATAAAAGTAAGGTAAGAATAATAATAATTAAATAAACAAAGTAATATTAAAATTAAATTGAATTTTTAAAAATCTATTAACAGAATGGAATAGTAGAAATGGGATATAAAACTTGATGAAATATTGACTGTGATATATGGACAAAGAGATGAAGTGTATGAAATATATGAAGGTGACAATTAAATGTGACATGTGCATAAATAATTAAATTATGTAACAGTGGAGGTTGAATGTAACACACACACAGGTTGGATCGCTTTATTGGATGATGTGGCTCAGTATTAATGGAGGAAGGACTCTGAAGATGTTTTAAGAAATATGATTTCATATTAAATATTCTTGGAAATATAAAATTAAATGAGCGACTTCACATTTTACAATCACAAGGCTATAAAACGTCTTTTCACGGCGGAGTTTAGATTCAGGATGCGGCCGACTGGCGGCGATTTGGAAACGGAATGAAGCCCGCTGACGTCACAACATCATGAAACGGTAGTCGAACGCATCACATCTACCCACAATGCAACGCTCCTCCTCAGTCTACCGCCGTCACAAACCGACAACCACATCCAAGGAGAAATAATTAAAACTGACGGATTTAACATTAACCTATCAGATTGCTGAGTTATTATCATTAAGAGAAAATCTGAACGCGGTTACAGTGAGGAAAACACTTCCAGGTGTGTTCTCCGGTCAGCCAATCACAACGCTTCAAATTCTGCCCTGCGGCGACAATCTAAAATCTACGTTTTTTTATTGAAAGAACATCTTCAAACAGTTTCATATAATAACACAAGTAACATAACAGCTCAGACAAAGATTCAAGCAGCATACAACTACATGGTTTCAGCGATGGCAGCGTCCATAGCAACCACCATAGCAACAATAGAAAGCCTGTAAAAATCGTCATGGTAACTGGCAAACTAAACATCGTATACATTCACTGAACCGAGATTATGAAAGTAAAATGCTCATATCTCGCTTGAAACGTTATCAAAATGCATATTGAAATATTAATATATTTCCATTGAGAATAAAAAAAAATGTCGGCCATTTTTGTTTGTCAGAAACTTGACAGTCATGTGACGTGGACGCAGACCAATAGAAAAGAACAGGTCAAAAAAAAAAAAAATCTCATTATTGTGGAACTAATTCATTTTGCGCCGTGGACCAACGTAGCTATTACACACACACACAAACACACACACACACACACACACACACACACACACACACACACACAGGTATGTGTCAGACAGAGTATTTCTGATATATTTCCTGTGTTCGAGCGTCGGGCTGCAGACCTTGAGATGAATTTATAAGACCTGCATATTCAAAAGAGAACACACATTACCAGACACACACACACACACACACACACACACACACACACACCAAGCTGTGTGGGTTTCAGACGGCTTATGCCAGCCTGCATGCGCAGATGACTCCAGAGGCCCGGCGTGACCCGGCGGCGGCGAGACTAAAGGTCACGGCGGTGAGCGTCGATCCCCCGCATCCTGATTACCCCACAACTCCCCCCGCCCCACCCCCGCCCCCCCTCCATCTCTCTCTGACTTCCTGTGAGGTCCAGCAGGTTCATTAGCAGTGGGAATAAC